>NC_068938.1:80605385-80607885 GCF_016801865.2 Culex pipiens pallens
ATAATTTATTGGAAAAATTGCTCTTTTATTCAATTCTTGAGATGTTTTTTTCCTAGGTTTCACATTAATTTAGATCTGTGGACACAACGTTAAAAATTTGTTGCAAACCAAAATATAGCCTACGAAACCTACGAAAAATGGAGAAAAACTGCACAAGCTCAGCTTTAAATGTTTTTGTTTTTTGTTTTTTGTTTTTTTTGTTTTTTTGTTTTTTGTTTTTTGTTTTTTGTTTTTTGTTTTTTGTTTTTTGTTTTTTGTTTTTTGTTTTTTGTTTTTTGTTTTTTGTTTTTTGTTTTTTGTTTTTTGTTTTTTGTTTTTTGTTTTTTGTTTTTTGTTTTTTGTTTTTTGTTTTTTGTTTTTTGTTTTTTGTTTTTTGTTTTTTGTTTTTTGTTTTTTGTTTTTTGTTTTTTGTTTTTTGTTTTTTGTTTTTTGTTTTTTGTTTTTTGTTTTTTGTTTTTTGTTTTTTGTTTTTTGTTTTTGTTTTTTGTTTTTTGTTTTTTGTTTTTTGTTTTTTGTTTTTTGTTTTTTGTTTTTTGTTTTTTGTTTTTTGTTTTTGTTTTTTGTTTTTTGTTTTTTGTTTTTTGTTTTTTGTTTTTTGTTTTTGTTTTTTGTTTTTTGTTTTTTGTTTTTTGTTTTTTGTTTTTTGTTTTTTGTTTTTTGTTTTTTGTTTTTTGTTTTTTGTTTTTTTGTTTTTTGTTTTTTGTTTTTTGTTTTTTGTTTTTTGTTTTTTGTTTTTTGTTTTTTTGTTTTTTGTTTTTTGTTTTTTGTTTTTTGTTTTTTGTTTTTTGTTTTTTGTTTTTTGTTTTTTGTTTTTTGTTTTTTGTTTTTTGTTTTTTGTTTTTTGTTTTTTGTTTTTTGTTTTTTGTTTTTTGTTTTTTGTTTTTTGTTTTTTGTTTTTTGTTTTTTGTTTTTTGTTTTTTGTTTTTTGTTTTTTGTTTTTTGTTTTTTGTTTTTTGTTTTTTGTTTTTTGTTTTTTGTTTTTTGTTTTTTGTTTTTTGTTTTTTGTTTTTTGTTTTTTGTTTTTTGTTTTTTGTTTTTTGTTTTTTGTTTTTTGTTTTTTGTTTTTTGTTTTTTGTTTTTTGTTTTTTGTTTTTTTGTTTTTTGTTTTTTGTTTTTTGTTTTTTGTTTTTTGTTTTTTGTTTTTTGTTTTTTGTTTTTTGTTTTTTGTTTTTTTGTTTTTTGTTTTTTGTTTTTTGTTTTTTGTTTTTTGTTTTTTGTTTTTTGTTTTTTGTTTTTTGTTTTTTGTTTTTTGTTTTTTGTTTTTTGTTTTTTGTTTTTTGTTTTTTGTTTTTTGTTTTTTGTTTTTTGTTTTTTGTTTTTTGTTTTTTGTTTTTTGTTTTTTGTTTTTTGTTTTTTGTTTTTTGTTTTTTGTTTTTTGTTTTTTGTTTTTTGTTTTTTGTTTTTTGTTTTTTGTTTTTGTTTTTGTTGTTTTTTTTTGTTTTTTGTTTTTTGTTTTTCGTTTTTTGTTTTTTGTTTTTTGTTTTTTGTTTTTTGTTTTTTGTTTTTTGTTTTTTGTTTTTTGTTTTTTGTTTTTTGTTTTTTGTTTTTGTTTTTTGTTTTTTGTTTTTTGTTTTTTGTTTTTTGTTTTTTGTTTTTTGTTTTTTGTTTTTTGTTTTTTGTTTTTTGTTTTTTGTTTTTTGTTTTTTGTTTTTTGTTTTTTGTTTTTTGTTTTTTGTTTTTTGTTTTTTGTTTTTTGTTTTTTGTTTTTTGTTTTTTGTTTTTTGTTTTTTGTTTTTTGTTTTTTGTTTTTTTGTTTTTTGTTTTTTGTTTTTTGTTTTTTGTTTTTTGTTTTTTGTTTTTTGTTTTTTGTTTTTTGTTTTTTGTTTTTTGTTTTTTGTTTTTTGTTTTTTGTTTTTTGTTTTTTGTTTTTTGTTTTTTGTTTTTTGTTTTTTGTTTTTTGTTTTTGTTTTTTGTTTTTTGTTTTTTGTTTTTTGTTTTTTGTTTTTTGTTTTTTGTTTTTTGTTTTTTGTTTTTTGTTTTTTGTTTTTTGTTTTTTGTTTTTTGTTTTTTGTTTTTTGTTTTTTGTTTTTTGTTTTTTGTTTTTTGTTTTTTGTTTTTTGTTTTTTGTTTTTTGTTTTTTGTTTTTTGTTTTTTGTTTTTTGTTTTTTGTTTTTTGTTTTTTGTTTTTTGTTTTTTGTTTTTTGTTTTTTGTTTTTGTTTTTTGTTTTTTGTTTTTTGTTTTTTGTTTTTTGTTTTTTGTTTTTTGTTTTTGTTTTTTGTTTTTTGTTTTTTGTTTTTTGTTTTTTGTTTTTTGTTTTTTGTTTTTTGTTTTTTGTTTTTTGTTTTTTGTTTTTTGTTTTTTGTTTTTTGTTTTTTGTTTTTTGTTTTTTGTTTTTTGTTTTTTGTTTTTTGTTTTTTGTTTTTGTTTTTTGTTTTTTGTTTTTTGTTTTTGTTTTTTGTTTTTTGTTTTTTGTTTTTTGTTTTTTGTTTTTTGTTTTTTGTTTTTTGTTTTTTGTTTTTTGTTTTTTGTTTTTTGTTTTTTGTTTTTTGTTTTTTGTTT
>NC_068938.1:80940439-80971131 GCF_016801865.2 Culex pipiens pallens
TCGCCTTAAGTTTCATAAGTGTACCCACACAAAAAAAGTTCAATTTTGGAATGTTGAAAATTTCGTAGGTTGAATATTACCTATTAATTGAGTAATATTACTCAAAAAATGTGTAAGATTGTAAATCTGATGAATATTCATCAGAAACTGATGAAAAATCACCAATTCCTAATGTTATATAACACATTTTTTGCCACAAAATCTTTCATTATTTCCTGATGAATATTACCATAATTTTTTTTTCGGTGCAGTTGACCTGGAATGACCCATCTTTATTTAAAAAAAATCTCATATTCCAGCATTGCACGAGCCACAAGAATCGTCAAAAGTGTCATTTTCTTGCCGAATTTGCAGAAATTTTGGGAAACGTTTAACAGCATACTTTATACTAAAATAACTCTCTGGGTAATTGTAGATTCGAAAAATAGATTAAATTAATTTTTCCATAAAATTACTTTTCTCACGACTTTTGACGGTTAAGTAACGGGGAACGGAAGCGATTTTTAACTTTTTTTATTTCAATTTTTTTGATGACATGAAAAATATTTTTTTAGGAATTTTGAGAATAAATCTCTTAAAAACGTGGTTTAGTAAAAATCCAGGAAAAAAAATATCGACCTAATCAACCTTATATTCGCGATTTGGAACCAACCCCTTAGAGCATGGAAATCAAAATTTTTTTTCGATTTTGTGTGCATTGGCGGAGAATGACCCGTATTGTTTAAATTGCGTATTCTAATTTTTGTAAACATCAAAACTAGAGGGTGACGAACGGGAATTCCCGGGAAAAATTTCCCGGGAAATCGGCAATTTTTGGACCTCTCGATTCCCGGGAAATTTGGTCGAGACTCCCGGGAAATTTTTTACTTATAAATATCGAAGCAAAATTATATTAACTAATCAGAAAAATATTTGAAAAAATATAAATTATTTGGGTAATTCTCTACCAACTCACACGAAATCGGGAAAAGTTGCCCCGACCCCTCTTCGATTTGCGTGAAACTTTGCCCTTAGAGGTAACTTTTGTCCCTGATCACGAATCCGAGGTGCGTTTTTTGATATCTCGTGACGGAGGGGCGGTACGACCCCTTCCATTTTTGAACATGCGAAAAAAGAGGTGTTTTTCAATAATTTGCAGCCTGAAACGGTGACGAGATAGAAATTTGGTGTCAAAGGGACTTTTATGTAAAATTAGACGCCCGATTTGATGGCGTACTCAGAATTCCGAAAAAACGTATTTTTCATCGAAAAAAACACTAAAAAAGTTTTACAAATTGTCCCATTTTCCGTTACTCGACTGTAAAAAATTTTGGAACATGTCATTTTATGGGAAATTTAATGTACTTTTCGAATCTACATTGACCCAGAAGGGTCATTTTTTCATTTAGAACAAAATTTTTCATTTTAAAATTTCGTGTTTTTTCTAACTTTGCAGGGTTATTTTTTAGAGTGTAACAATGTTCTACAAAGTTGTAGAGCAGACAATTACAAAAATTTTGATATGTATACATAAGGGGTTTGCTTATAAACATCACGAGTTATCGCGATTTTACGAAAAAAAGTTTTGAAAAAGTTACTTTTTGCGTTTCTCTTTGTTTCGTCGTCCGTGTCTGTTGCGGGTGACCATGAACGGCCATGATCGATGACGACCAACTTTTTCAAAACTTTTTTTCGTAAAATTGCGATAACTCGTGATGTTTATAAGCAAACCCCTTATGTATACATATCAAAATTTTTGTAATTGTCTGCTCTACAACTTTGTAAAACATTGTTACACTCTAAAAAATAACACTGCAAAGTTAGAAAAAACACGAAATTTTAAAATGAAAAATTTTGTTCTAAATGAAAAAATGACCCTTCTGAGTCAATGTAGATTCGAAAAGTACATTAAATTTCCCATAAAATGACATGTTCCAAAACATTTTACAGTCGAGTAACGGAAAATGGGAGAATTTTTAAAACTTTTTTAGTGTTTTTTTCGATGAACAATACGTTTTTTCGGAATTCTGAGTACGCCATCAAATCGGGCGTCTAATTTTACATAAAAGTCCCTTTGACACCAAATTTCTATCTCATCACCGTTTCAGGCTGCAAATTATTGAAAAACACCTCTTTTTTCGCATGTTCAAAAATGGAAGGGGTCGTACCGCCCCTCCGTCACGAGATATCAAAAAACGGACCTCGGATTCGTGATCAGGGACAAAAGTTACCCCTTAGGACAAAGTTTCACGCAAATCAAAGAGGGGTCGGGGCAACTGCTGTGTGAGTTGGCGGAGAATTACCCTTATACTAAAATAACTCTCTGGGTAATTGTAGATTCGAAAAATAGATTAAATGAATTTTTCCATAAAATTACTTTTCTCACGACTTTTGACGGTTAAGTAACGGGGAACGGAAACGATTTTTAACTTCTTTTTTCAATTTTTTTGATGACATGAAAAATATTTTTCAAAGAATTTTGAGAATAAATCTCTTAAAAAAGTGGTTTAGTAAAAACCCAGGAAAAAAAATATCGACCTAATCTACCTTATATTCGCGATTTGGAACCAACCCCTTAGAGCATGGAAATCAAAAAGGGGTTAAGGCCATTTTTTTTCGATTTTGTGCGCGTTGGCGGAGAATGACCCGTATTGTTTAAATTGCGTATTCTAATTTTTGTAAACATCAAAACGCGTTTCAAACTACAGTCATCCCACATATTCGGAACACCCACACTTTTATGATAATTTGTCAATAGCATGCCAAAAGTAGCTTTTCTGTCGGTCTTACTATTTTTAGGACCTTCATTTGGACATTATCTTGCTATTTCACTAGTAAAAGTAGTTCAAGGCTATTATATCCAGAGCAGCAAAACACTGCCTCTAAATTGCCTGAAATTTTCACAAGAAAAAGTTATCAAACCATGTATAAAACATCATTAAGCTTGAGTTTCATTGGTTTCAGTGTGTGAAATCATTATTTGGTAATAAATATGTACGCCTGGAGAGATCCAAAGTTTGTTTTTATTCGTAAGAAAAAAGTGTTCAGAATTTTCGAAAACTTCATATAAAAGTTAAAATTAAAATTTACAGTTGTTCAATACAGCATTCGAAGATCGCAAGAAAAGCTTTCAAATGAAGGTAAAAGCGAAACATTAAGTTCAATTATAGATTCGCTATGATTTTTTGAACATTGACCGATCTGGAAACTGTTCCGAATATGTGGGATGACTGTAAATCCTGAATAATGATTTTTAAATTCTGGCAAAATATTTTATAATGTATCATAAGTGTATCAGTTTTGTTATGAAATTATAAATTAACTGAAAAGTTTAGGTATTCCAATTCACCAGCATTTTGAAATAGAGTTTTTTTTTCGAAAAAACGCGAAAGCGGTGAAACATTGGAGTGGTGCCTTAGGGAGGTGATAGTCCGATAGGAGCGAAGTTTGAGAATCTTTTGCAAGTTTTAATAAAACTGTAAACCTCACTAAATTTGAGCATTCCGCAGGATTCCATTCCCCAGAATCCCACTCTTCAGAATCACCTATTTCCCAGAAAATTTTTGACATTCAAATAACCAAACTATTTGGCATGATGTCATTTAGCATTTAGTTTTCCTTTTTTAACGAAGGAATAATTCAACTTTGGTTAGCAATAATCACAAGATAAGATATTTTTCTTTTCTGTAAAGGAGGAAAAACTCAACTTTTGTCAGCGATATCACAAACAGCAATTCACACACGGCGTGTTTTCTAGAACAACCTTATCAGGAAAAAATAGTCATCGCCCTTTCAAATGTGTCTTATAGGAAATTTTCTCAGCTTTCCAATGCTTTTAAGAGCGAAATGTTTCATCGGGAAATTTCTGAGATATCTCTATTTTAAGTTTTTTGGTTTTAAATTCCTTTATTATTTATTGGAAACTTTATCCTAACAGTTCAGAAAACTTATCAAATGATGTGTTTCATGAGTCATTTACTCATCAAAATGTAGAAACAGCAAGTAAGACAAGAAACAACTTTGTAGAAGGTTGCAAACGGCTAAACATTTTGTAAATTATGTTTAGTCTATGTTTTTGTATATATGAGATTTATTGAGAAATTAAAATCATAAAACAGTGTAAAAATTTATTTTTTACAAGAAATATTTGATAATTACATATTTTTTGTGTACAAATATCACGTGTCTACTCTGATTTAGCTTGTTCAACCGAAATTTTGGCAGGTTTGTGATTGTTAATGGTATTATTGAATTTTAATGAATAATTTGATATTTTCTCAAGCAAACATTAACCAGGAACATAAATACAAATATGATTTGAAATCGAAAATGTATTACATATTACTGTAGCAAGCTTCAAAAGTCCTATTTTAATGAGTATAAAATAAAGATAAAATTTTATAAAATGTTTTCTGTAGAAAATGCACTTAAAAGTAGCAATAAAACTCGAGTCTTTCAATTCAGATTTCTGAAAACACCGTCACAAACATTTATTTTTGTTTGAACAAAAATTAAATAGTACTTTAACACAAAAAAAATCTAACAGAAACTTTCTTTCCAAACTATTTGAACAAAAATCAAGACATATATATTTTTTTAAGATGAGAGTCTTATAAACTTCTGAAATATTGCTAATTCCTTGATCATTTAATACAAATAAAAACTGAAACAATCATTTCATCAGGGCTGCGGAGTCGGATCATATTTCAAGCGACTCCGACTCCGACTCCGACTCCGGCTTTCTGAGTTAAGCCGACTCCGGCTCCGGCTTTCCACAAATTGATGACTCCGGCTCCGACTCCGACTCCGGCCTTCCAACTCTAGCCGACTCCGACTCCGACTCCGACTCCAGCTTTCCACAAATTGTTGACTCCGGCTCCGACTCCGACACCTAATCTGTATTTAAAATATTTTAAAAATTTCAATTAATCACATCACTCACATTTCAGTTCACACTTGCGCGAATAAAACCGGGGTGACATTTATGTTCGAGGTGTTAAACAAAATTATACATACGAATTATTTATAGAAACAGAATGATATGGAACTATACTAAGCTTGGTAGATAAGTGTTCGTTGTTCTATGTTACATGTTGTCAGCTTTATTGAAACAAAAATCATAAATATTTTTTGATTTAAACGCATTTTCTGCACAACAATTTTCTAAATAAATTTAAATTAGGTTGTTTGAAAAATTGGAACTTTTTATTTACAAACTTTAAATTTACATTCATTTTTTTTCAAGTTTATATGCTAGCTACACTCTTTCACTGTACTTTTTTAAATGAAATTATAAAAGAAAGTTAACCTTCATGATCGAATTAACATATAAAATCCATTTGGATAATTTTAGGCTGAAATGTTAAAGAAACACAGTAACTATCAAAGATACGCTGGTTTTGAAATAGACTATTTTTAAAGTCACTATTTTTTAAAGCTCTTTTGAATTTATTTCAGAGGACGTATATGGAAATTGTGTGATCCAGCCCAGAACACACTTTAAACATACAAATCATGAGAAAATTCTAATATTTGAAAAAAAAAAAAATTAAAATTATATCAATTATATAATCCCGATTTAAGGTATTTAAAAAAAATAGACTTGTTCATCGATATTATTTAAGGATCCACTACACGCAAACATTTTTTGCTTCGAGTTTTTTACGGAAATTGTCATAACTCTGAATAGCAAACAGTTAGTATTAAGTCCTGTACAAAAGTTATGCAAAGTTTACAAGATCTAAACTGATCTGATTGTTTCAATAGTTTCTTCAAAAAGCCTTAAAAAATGCGAAAATTTCGTTTACTTTGCATCACATTTCTACAGGACCTAATACAAAAAGTGGGACTCCAACTGTTTTCTTTTCAGAGTTATGACAATTTCCGTAAAAAAGTCGAAGCAAAAAATGTTCGCGTGTAGTGGATCCTTAAGGATCAACACTTTAAGAGAAATTGTAAACATTGAGGTAATCGATATATCTAATCAATGATTATTTCAAAACTAGTTGCAACTTATTTTTGATATTTTTTGTTTGTTTTAAATGTTATCAGCAAGGCACTTTGATTTATTTTTATTTAAATACAAAATGAGCATGTAGATTGATATAATAGTTGATAATTTATTAGTATTGTTATAATGTCAATTTTACAAATGTTACATTTTTTTCGTTAAATACTGGTAGTGTACCTTTATTTTCCTATTAACAAAAAGGATCTACTTTAAACCTTACTAATTCTATGGTAATTTATTGACATTTAGTTGAATTAAAAGTTTGCAAAATTAAGTTAAGATAAGTTTTATATAGAATTTCCAGAGTTATATAAACTTTTATACTAAGCAGTAAGTATACTTTATATTCAATCCAAATTATTTTTTTAATCAGTCGAAGATGTTTATTTGGAGTTTGGAGGCTGGATTTATTGTGATTTGACAACAAATAACTTTATTCATGTTATTTTTTTCGAAAGGGGTTCAAACTTATTTTGTATCGTTTTTTGATTTTGTAATAGTATTTCTTATAGAACTTTTTAAAGAAATCATTCTTTTCAGCAAAATGTTCGGCATGAGTTTCTGTACAAAACGTAGTACTAGGTTTCTGCCAAACTTTAAATTGTTTACATGTTTCATCACAAAATGTGCATAGGGCCCAAGGGGTGTAAATACTTTTTTTACATACTGTAAATACAAGCAAAAAGAGTCAGTAAAGAACCATTTTAATATGTTTAAATTTTTTGACTACACAGCCACAATTATTTACTATTTTATGAGTTATGACACTATTGAACAGTGTATGCAAACATTGACAAGAGAGGATTAACAGATTATCATTCTGTGATCTTAGTGAAATAACACAATAAGAGCTTTCCAATCACAATAGAAATACTTCGAAAACATCATGACATCTGATAAATATCTTGATCAAAAAAAAAATGATTATAAAAATGTCAACGCAGTGCACGCGATTCAATAAATAAATTTAAAAAAATGAGAATTAACCTGAATTATAACAAATATTAAAAATAAGTTCATGAATTATATAAAATATTTTGAAACTCCGACTCCAGCTCCGACTCCGGGTCAATCAGAAATCTACGACTCCGGCTCCGACTCCGACTCCAGCTCATAAAATTTAGCCGACTCCGACTCCGACTCCGACTCCAGCTATTCGAGTTTTGACGACTCCGACTCCGACTCCGACTCCAGGTCCCCAAAAAGACCCGACTCCACCGACTCCGGCTCCGACTCCGACTCCGACTCCACAGCCCTGATTTGAATAAATCCCACATATTCAAAAATTAGGTTAAAACTTAATTTTCAAAATGTTAGCGGTTTGCAACATTCTACTAAGTTGTTTTTTGTTTTATTTTGCACATTTTGGTCAGTAAAATACATATGAAACACATCAATTGACAAGTTTCCTGGACTGTTATTTAAAAGTTTCCAATAAATAATAAAGGAATTTAAAACCAAAAAACTTAAAATAGAGATACACATTACATTACATTTGTGTACGATAAAACGTTTTAAATTGGTCTTATAAGGCAACCATGCCATAGAAATTTTTTACACTTGATTTTTATTGCATGATGGATTTATATTGTATGATGACAATAATACCTGGACCAGCTTATTTATATCTAAAAGATGATTTTGTTACGTTATTTCAATTCAACTAAATTTCAAAAAATAATGCATCACTGGCATTCCTTCCTCTCTTGACTGACCACTCCTTTTATTTTCAGCATTTTCAAAACAGTCCTCCTCTGTCAACATTTCCGCAACGTTCCATTTTTCCTCGACATGACGCCGCCTCCAGGTGGCACGCCCAGAGGAAGCGGAAATGAGAAAGTTGAATCAAGTTTGCAATTATAATGGAATTTATTACTCCCTGGCAGCCGTCGTGGCGCTCTCCGTCCTGCATGCTGACAACACTGCCGGTTAAGACGGGAGAGAAGAAAGTTGAGAGCGTCATACTTTTGCAACAGCATTATTTCTTTGGAACGCAGCTCTTGCGAAGAAATTGTTGCTTAAGTAAGCTTTTCGCACAAATGTAACGAAATTAAATTAATTTTCAACTGGTTGCACTTCAACCCGGTGAGGGAAACTTTTTGATCGTACAATTTCCACGATTTCGTTCATTACGCTGTTGCTGCAAAACAGTCTGCGAAATTCGTTCGCAATTTTTGGCTTCAATCTGGCCTTGAGATGATCCCCACTTCTCAAGTTGACAAATATTGGCCAAGTTTTTCGTTCAGCCAAACTGCCTCAAATAACCATTTACCTACAGAAAAAAGTGCAAAAGTTTTTCTTTCTCTCATTTCTGCTTGATTTGATGGTAGTTTTGAAATTCGTCACCGCAAGCGAGGCAGAGATAAAAAGATTTTCACGTTTTTTGTGCTTGTTTGATGTAAGCTTGCTGTCAGGTCAAATCGCACTTTCTAGAGCAGATAGTTGATGTTTCTGACAGTGGTTACATGGTGACGGTTAAAGTGGAACAAAATTTTTCCACTTTCCAGCTTGATTGAGAGCTAAAAAAGCTTTCACTTGATTTTATTAGGTACTTCATCTTAACTCGACAAGCTTGAATGTGCTTTCTCTTAAACTATTTTTTCCGAGAAATCGGTGGCAAATCAGACAGTTTTGATGCAAAACGATTCGAAGAAGCCATTTCAGTTTACTCCAGCACTATACAGGGATGTTTTCATCGATTCAAATATTTTGCCGATTTCCACCTGGTTGCTTTTTCACTTTTCGTTCCAATCAAACGGAATGATGCTTTTTATGTGTAATACAATTTCTCCGTAAAGATGAGTGTTGTGAAAAGGGTTCAAAGGAACATGCATGCTTGTCAGCGATTGAGAAACTAAAAGCATTCTTATGGATTAGCGTCATGCTTTGTTTGAAAACTTTTAAGAATGATTACTTTTTGGCGTTCAATGCAGATCCAAAATCCTAAAAGATTATTTGAAAACTATGAAGATTATAAAGTAAAGATGAATCTTTTCGAAGAATTCAGTTCATAACAATTGAAATTTGTAAAAAGTGAGCCTGGGTCAAAATTCTTTACATAAAATCATATTCTTAATTCAAAATATCTAACGTACTAGAAACAAAAAGAACCCTTAAAAAAAATCAAAAAATAATAAGCCAGAATTGTAAAATATCTCTCGATCCTTTTTGTGTTTACCAAACTGTGCATCAAATTGTTTCAAAATCTGTCTGCTGAGTTCCTCTCAAGTGGAACGGCGTTAAAAGCTCACACGGGTGGCTTGCCTCTTGCTTGGCTGGATGAAGCTTTTCTTTGCAATTTTCCTGGCATGAAGTCTTTGCTCTCAAGTATGAAAAAGACGATGACGACAACACCAAGATGGTGCTCGGCGGGTGAAAAGAGGGGGAGAGCTCGCTGCGGATGAATCTTCCACGGTCGCGTACAAAAGATGGCAACTTTATGTATATTTTTTTCCCACTCGTGAAGAGATGTTGCTGCGTACAAGATGCTTCTAGGGGAGGAGGGGATGAACCATCGAGTGGGGGGTGCAAAAAATAGCAGCTCAACAACAACAACAACAGCGCCATCTTGCTGCCGTATTTCGACGAAAGTGCTGTAAACAAACTCTTCATCCGCATGAAAAACACTCTTTTTTTCCACGCCGGCGTCGCTGATTTTCCCACGAGGAGAGACGGCGCAAAATACGACTCGAGCTTTTGCTCGTGGGAAAATTCAGTCCTTGACTTTGCGGGGTCTTCCGCTCTTGATGTCGGAAATTGCTCCACCTCCATCTTTCCCTTGGTCGTGGAGTTGTTGTCCAAGCAAGTGTTTCCTCCATCTTTTGTACTGACTTCATCTTACACGGAAGAGGCAGCAACACACTTAGGCAAAGTAAACATACCGGGGGCAGATCAATTAACTTTTTCCCCTTCTTATCTTGGGGGAATCGTTGGAGCGTTGGCTGGGGACATTCTTGTTTTCTAGCCTTGGACGATATAGGTTACACTAAAAGTAATATAACGCTCTTTGAAAATGTTTAAATTGTTTAAGCTTTATTGTTTAAACCAAGGCAAATATGCATATTGTCAGCATATAAATACATTGTAGAAGAATGTAATTTTCATCCATAATTTACTTTTAACTCTCAACCAAAGCCATATTGGTATCCAGCAGAAACACCTTTTCCCGAAAAATGAGCCTGACTGTTTGAAACTACGATTTGTGAGAGCCAATTTATAAATGTTACCCATGTCACATTGATGACTACTCTACCAAACATTTTCCACTTTCCAGACACACTTGTGACACGTGCGTTTAGATTTTTGTTTAAATTTCTTACTGTATCTTTTGACAGATATAGTGATAGTTAACGAATCAGAGGCTTAAACAATTTATTCCAAAATTCATAATTTTCAAAATATTTACCATCAAACATAGAAAATTGATTTTCTCTAAAAGTACAAGGTGGTCGTTGGCACATCAAAGCACACGAGTGACATATTAAATACACTAAAAGTAATACACATTTTTTTTGATATTTTTTAATATGTTCAATAAAGCAAAAAATGTTTTTATTTGAACTATTCCACTATTTGATTTTTATCAATTTGACAATACTGATTTTTTTGAATATATTTTTGAAGCGTATCGGACAGGTCTGAAAACAAACACATGCTAAGTGATGATATAATTCTTCAGAGTGTAGGTTTAAAATGAAAGTTGATGTTAGAGTTCATCAAATTACACAGTTTTGACTATAATTATGCGAACTTTTATCAAAATAATTGATAAAACAAAACAAGGTGTCCGGGTTTCGAAGCGTCCGGGAATTCGAATCATGACGTTGAAACTGAACAAATGTCTGTCCGTCTGTGTGTCTGTGTTTCACCAAAATTGTCACTCAGTTTTCTCAGCACTGGCTGCACTGATTCAGAACAAACCGGTCGATAAGTAGTTCAAAAGTTATGTATAAAAAAGTGTTTTGGCATTTATCCGGATGTAAGAAAAATGACCTGAAATCGTACAAAATATCACTATGCTACATATTGTTGGATAGGTAATTGAAAGACCTTTTCAATGAATCCAAACCATTGATGATCTGGCAACCCTGTCTCAAGTTATGACCACTAAAGCAACTTGATTTACTTGTTCGAAGCCGGATGTATCGGTATCTATAATCCAACCCATCGTTGGTTAGTTTATCAAATGACTTTTCCAACGAGTCGTAAGGTAAAAAAAGTAAATCTTTCCCTGTTCCAGAGGGGAACAGCCGTGAAGAGTATCGAGGCCGGCATTTACAAAGCGCATTCAGTGGCAATTTTTAACTCAACTAATGTCAACATGATAAGATTAATGTTAACATTCTATAGGTCGCCTTTCTAAGGAGGGTAATTCTCCACCAACTCACACAGCAGTTGCCCCGACCCCTCTTCGATTTGCGTGAAACTTTGTCCTAAGCGGTAACTTTTACTCCTGATCACGAATCCGAGGTCTGTTTTTTTTTGATATCTCGTGACGGAGGGGCGGAACGACCCCTTCCATTTTTGAACATGCGAAAAGAGGTGTTTTTCAATAATTTTCAGCCTGAAACGGTGATGAGATAGAAATTTGGTGTCAAAGGGACGCCCAATTTGATGACGTACTCAGAATTCCGATAAAACATATTTTTCATCGAAAAAAAAAACACTAAAAAAGTTTTAAAAATTCTCCCATTTTCCGTTACTCGACTGCAAAATTTTTTGGAACATGTTATTTTATGGGAAATTTAATGTACTTTTCGAATCTACATTGACCCAGAAGGGTCATTTTTTCATTTAGAACAAAATTTTTAATTTTAAAATTTCGTATTTTTTCTAAATTTGCAGGGTTATTTTTTAGAGTGTAACAATGTTCCACAAAGTTGTAGAGCAATTACAAAAAATTTAATATATAGACATAAGGGGTTTGCTCATAAACATCCTCATCATATTGCAAATTTAATTTTACATAAAAAATGATGGTCAAAAATTTTAAGTACAAGGTTTTTTTTTTATAAAAATCACTATTTAAAAAAAATCATAGCTCGCCGGAAAAAATTTCAAACTCCAAATTTTTGAATGTCTTAAAAAATGAGCAACTTGGCCAAAGCCACCAAATCAATAAAAAAAATCTTGAAAAGATACAGATTTTTTTAATATTTACGTAACATTTTTGTATGAACAGCTACCAAAATTGTATGGGCGTACAAATAACCAAAATGGCTTCTTTGGTGATAAGGAAGGCCTCCACAAAGTTTGAGCCAAATAAAAAAAAAATGGTCGAAATCAGTCGATTGTTAGAGATTGCTCCAATTTCCTGAACATTTTTACAGAATAAATTCCATTATTCATCTTCCTTTAATTTTAAATAGCAATTTACAGAAAAAATACAACTGACCACCAAACTATCATCATAACTTTTTGACCGTTGTTTTTAATCATGTGCAATCGATTCCCCAGGAAATTTTATGTGAAAAACTGACTTTTTACGATTTTTTGTTCAGCCTCATATTGCGTGACAGGCCTAATTTGCGATTTATACCTATTTTCACCCACTTTGCAGTGATCAAAAAAGTCTTAAATAGAAGCTAGAAACAGGTTGACACCCTGTAGATGTGCCACTCTGTCTTCCAACCATGTCAAAATTTCTTGGAATAAGTAGCTTAACAACTTTTCCTAAGACACCAACGCTTTTCAAGGTCACCAGTAGAAGTTAGGGCTTGGTTGACACCCTGTAGGTGTGTCACCCTGCATGTCAATAATTTTTAATAAAAGCCACATTCATATACAACAATTTTTCCTAAGAAACCATTTTGCTAGGTTGCTTTCTTATTACGTTGAAAAATAATATTTCGAAATATCTGCCGAAGTACTGGCAGTGTTGGCAAGAAATATAATTTTCAGCACTTATTTTGAAATGCCTCTTTTAAAAACTCTGTATCATTTTCCAGAAGCAAGATAGGACCATACTTTCTTCGGGAAAGTTTTAGAGGACATTTAGGACTATACTGCTATGGTGTTAGTTTTTAAATTGAGTGAAAAATGAAAAGTATAAAAATCAAATAATGGAAAAAAGAGGGTATTCCCATACAAATTTGAATCGCTTTGCGGAAAGTAGGGTCAAATCCAATCGCTCCCAAATTTTGGGGGGTTGTTTGAGGGCCCAAATGGGACCGGAAAATGGCTGTTCTGATTGAATTAGTCACCCTAATATATATGGATAGAAGATTAAATCGGGTTTTCAAGTATGTCTCACCCCCATAATAATTTTGAAAAAAATCAATGGAATACAAGTGCAATTACAGACGATTTTTTTTATTTTCCGTATATTTGTGAAATATGAATTGGCTTAAACAACAAAATGATCAAGCACCCTTTGACCTAGACCAGACCATGATATCTAAAACTTTAATAAAATTATTGATTATCCTGATTTGAATATTTTTTGAGGCATGAAACTTACATTTTTTGCATTTTTTTTTGGGTTTCTTTTATTGTAATAAATACTAGATAAATGAACAACATTTTAGGAAAAAAAACATGCTACATGCAACAAAAAAACTACAACGCAGCTGATAAATATATTTGTCAGTTTTACACATTGCAATAACATTTGCATTTCGTCCGCAAGCTTATTTGAGCTCAAAATTTAGCCCACTATTCAAATACTTTGAGCACTCCTGGTCCAAAAACTTTCGTTTAACACCATTTGGACAGAAAAGCTAGGTTAAAATTTTTAAATTTGTTTTTTTCATTAAAGTCAGGCAATCTACCATTTTTTTAAATTAAATATTTAACCTTTTTATGCAACCGGCTCTAAGGTCGGTTTTCATTTCCTTAGTAAGCAAATGGTTCATTTGACCTGCTAGTGAATTCATTTATTTTTAAATTATTTAAGTTTGTTTCATTATTAGACCAACTAATCCCCTTTCTTTTTAAACGTTGTGAGCTAAAATTGATTCTGGAGATGGGATTTATTGAACAACTTGGTTTTTGCGAATATCGCTAAAAACGCCACTTCTTGAACCACCCTATTTCGGATAGAACCATCCTAATCACGGGTTTAATTTGTTTTGTCAAGAAACGCCTATGCCAAAGTAGAGCAAAATCTGATCAAAATCACTTTTGATCGGTGGGTTTGACGTGGAATCGCAGAATTCAGAATTGCAAGAAAGTCCCATATCCGGGGAATGAATAATTAGACAACTTTTTTTCATATTAATATTGGCAAAAATACAAAAATTATGAGAGTTTAAAGAATTAAAAACTATAAAAAATCCCATCGAAAACAAGGGAGGGTGGGGTCTGGCAAAATGTGACGTACTTTTTGAGGTGACAAAGTGTGACATAGAGGAAGGGAGGGGGGGGGATAATTTTGGCCGTTTTTTGCGTGACATACTTTATGGATGACGCCTAAAATGATTTTCTCATATTTAATAAATAAAACTTCTTCCAAATTACAATACTATAAATTACT
This sequence comes from Culex pipiens pallens, assembly GCF_016801865.2. Taxonomy (NCBI): domain Eukaryota; kingdom Metazoa; phylum Arthropoda; class Insecta; order Diptera; family Culicidae; genus Culex; species Culex pipiens. The sequence continues at coordinate 80,954,902 of NC_068938.1, forward strand.
CATTACTGTTTTTTCTCTCTCTATTTCAGGTAAATGGAGACAGCTGTGGTTGTTTTTAGGTTGTATTTTTAACCCATAAACAAAATTTGTAACACATAGCATATTTTACCTCACAACTTATTTTTTCATGACCATGGTCACTTGCGTTTGTAAAGTTTGTTTTTCCCAAAAAAAAAAAACCTAAAATTATAATACCTCGAATCAGTGTCCCAGCCATAAATTTCTCAGGAAAAGCTCGGAGTAACAAAATTCCTCCCTGTATCGAAATCGAACCCATTTCCATCGGGAGTTCTCCAAATTAACCGTCCGAAATGAGGTGAAAGCTAGCAAAGTTTTAGTGGCAATAATTACTTTGCGAAAAGTTCGATTCTTCCAAGTAAGTGTGTGTGTATGTTGGTGGATGTCTTCCTAATGTCCCTCGAGGGGGGAGTGTCTTATCGATTCCGCCTCGACAACAGATGTGGCTTTGTCCGTGATGGCCCACACCCACACGCACTAATCTACCGACTTGTCGAAAAAGTCTTCTCGATTGGTTTGGCGTGCCGTGGTTGCGCACGACTGTTTGGACAGGAAAAGTTTTAATTGAAACATAAAGTGGGCTCCGGTGGGGATTGATTGCAACATGGACTCGGTTGAGTTGCTTGAAGGGTCAATTCCCGTGGTGAATGGTTGTTGGTTTGCGTGGCTTTTAATGTTGACACAATCTTTGTTTCGAAGATCGTGATCTCTGATATTGATTGTTTTAAGCTTCTTACTTACTGTCCTCCGACTCCAACGTCAAGAAAGATGCAGAAATTGAACTCAATCAGACTTCGACTTTTCAAAATTTGACAAGTATGACTGCAACTTTGACTTTTCTAATTAATTTTTCCACTAAATTTCTTAAAGCAGCACACAACTTATGAAATCTGAATCTGAAATGCTACACGCGAGAGCGACCAACCTGCTCCTGCCGAAACGACCCATTTTCACGATTCATTAGACAAGGAATTGTTCCGTTTTATTGGACGTTATGCGGAAAGAAATCATAAATCACCACCCTCCTCCCACGCCCCCTGTGGCGCAGCCACGTGGTCACCTTGATTCCGGGCTGGAGTCTGGCCACGGTCCAGCAGTTCCGTCGTCGCGATGGGTCATTTTATGTTTAGTCAAATTTATGAGCAGGACCTGGTGAGCACTGCCTGGCGGGGTACGTGTGACTTACAGTTGCCCAAGTCCGCCTCCCTTGAACAGCGTGTGGTCCTCCCTTCTTGCCCTTAATAAACCGTCTTCCCCAGACCACCCACCAAAGCACACACGTGGCAATAAGTTTCGTTGTGCAGCCAACCGTGAATAAGACGGAGAAGAAGAAAATTCGTGTGTCCCAGGATGACCCTTCACGCGGAGAAGACGAAGTGCCTGCCGGGTGAATGTCGATGTCCATCTTGGACACTGGACATTGGTTACACTCACTCACTGGACCTTCAGTTTTCAGTTCGTTGAGCAAATTTGGTTTCAGGGAAGGAAAAAACACATTTTAAGCATGAGCGCTACTTAAATTATTCTTCTTCTTCTTCGTCGTCGTCTATTCCCCCTGAAGGTTCACAAAGAATTCAGACGGTCCGAAGAGCCATTAGTGTGAGACAGAATCGTTTATTGCAATTTTATGGCCCCATCGCCCAGTGCAATTAATGCGAAACAAAGTCGCATTCATTGCCGGAAGACGGAAATGTTATTGTTTTTTTTCGGGTTTGAGGGTTGAGTAAAGTGAGTTTGTGGCGGTAACCTAAGTTACAAATCTAACGAAAATTTAACAACATTAAAAGTCTTTAAAAAATGGCAAATGGTCTCTAAATTTTTTTAATATTTTATTATTTTTTTATCCAGACATGACTCCGAAAGATTATATTGAAAACCATATGCGATACAAGGGAATGATAAAATTTGAAGAGAATGGAATTTCTTTGTCGTAACTAGATTAGATTAGATTTTCGATATTTAAAAAACATTATTTAAAAAAAAATATTTCTTAAACCAGATTATTCACCATCGCTTACTATGGATCAAAAGGGGTTTTTAAGACCCTTTAACATATTTAAAAAAAATCAAAATTAAAATAATACAGACTATGAGAATTCAACTTTTAGTCATAAATTTTTTTTTTACCTTTTTTCTGAAAAGATTAAAATATTAACCTACAATTATGCCGAAGACAACAAGTCGATCAGAAAATACCTAAGATACAGAATTTCATACATTTACATGCCCAGTTTGTATGACCAGCTCTCAAAATCGTATGAAGATTTGTGGATAAAATGTTTCTTATGACATGCATGGATAAAAAATCATCCAAATAAAAAAAAGACTCGAAGTCGAGAACAGAACACTGATGAAGTCTGCAAGTAGTAGACGAAATACGTATCTGTCAAGATATTAAAATATATAGCGGAATTAAAAGGAACAACTCGTCTCTTTGTATTCACAGTAATGCATTCTGCTAAAACGCTCAACCAAACCACAATAATCTAATCTAATCTAATCTAATCTAATCTAATCTAATCTAATCTAATCTAATCTAATCTAATCTAACCTAATCTAATCTAATCTAATCTAACCTAATCTAATCTAATCTAATCTAATCTAATCTAATCTAATCTAATCTAATCTAATCTAATCTAATCTAATCTAATCTAATCTAATCTAATCTAATCTAATCTAATCTAATCTAATCTAATCTAATCTAATCTAATCTAATCTCATCTAATCTGATCTAATCTAATCTAATCTAATCTAATCTAATCTAATCTAATCTAATCTAATCTAATCTAATCTAATCTAATCTAATCTAATCTAATCTAATCTAATCTAATCTAATCTAATCTAATCTAATCTAATCTAATCTAATCTAATCTAATCTAATCTAATCTAATCTAATCTAATCTAATCTAATCTAATCTAATCTAATCTAATCTAATCTAATCTAATCTAATCTAATCTAATCTAATCTAATCTAATCTAATCTAATCTAATCTAATCTAATCTAATCTAATCTAATCTAATCTAATCTAAATCTAATCTAATCTAATCTAATCTAATCTAATCTAATCTAATCTAATCTAATCTAATCTAATCTAATCTAATCTAATCTAATCTAATCTAATCTAATCTAATCTAATCTAATCTAATCTAATCTAATCTAATCTAATCTAATCTAATCTAATCTAATCTAATCTAATCTAATCTAATCTAATCTAATCTAATCTAATCTAATCTAATCTAATCTAATCTAATCTAATCTAATCTAATCTAATCTAATCTAATCTAATCTAATCTAATCTAATCTAATTTAATCTAATCTAACCCTATCGCAGCCAGTCTTGCAAGGGTATCCATCTATTTTCGAAACTGAAAAATCAAGTCTGACATACAGAAGTTGCCAAAAACTATCAAAAAATCCTATTTTTTCAACATTTTTATTTTTAAAGCCACTCTAACTTAACAAGGATTGGACTTTGGACAATGGTCACTTTTTTTGTAAAATTGTCTGGATAATCGACTCTCTTGTTCGGTTTTTGAAATCTTTGATGTTTAGAGAACTTTTGAAAAAAAAAACAGTTTCAGTAAATGACTCTTGTATTTTTTTGGGTGAGTTGCTCCATCCTGAATTTTTCGAGAGTCTTTTTGTAACATCTTAGACTATTTTCACAAAAAATTTGAACGAAAAAAAAAACTTGTGGGCTCACCTTCAAATTTGACTTAAAAACTTAAAAATCAAAAAATCTCCTAATAGTGGAGTGTTTTTTTCTTTCAGTGTATTTTTTTCGGAAAGCTCGTCAAATTTCCTACAGCAGCATTTGAATTACGAATACAAAAGTATTTAAAACACTTATGCCCTTCTCAAATGTCATTATCGAGTGAATCTGACTCTATATACACAAAAATGGCTTGAATAAGCGTAGGATAACAAGTCTATAAAGTTTAATTGAAATCGGAGTGGGTCGGGTACAACCGATTCCCTATTTGACATGGAGTTGCTCTATTTATTTGTCCAAAAACCGCGATTTGTTCAAAAATTAATATCTCCTGAAGCAGATTTTGCTCAATCACATACAATGGCTTAATAAATGTCTATTTAAATCACAAAAGATAATTTTTTTTTATTTTTTCCATGAACCTATTATTCTGAAAAGTCTTAATCATTTGACTTTGTCGAAGACACCAAATGGATCAGAAATCCCATCTTCTGATACATGTCATACATTTACATTTTGTATGACCAGCCCTAAAATTTGTATGGTGACTTGTATGGAAAAAAAATGATGCAAAATGATTTTTTTTTGACAAAGGGAATGCATGATCAAAGTTTCATTAAACACAAAAAAAAAATTCAAAAATCAAGCTCTGTTTTAAAATGAAGCTTTTGTGTAATTTTCTAATCTTTTCGGTAAAAATAACTCCAAATTTAAAAAAATTATTCAAAATTAAATTCAACTCCAAATGTAAATTCAACTTTCAGTGATCAAAAGTTTCATTTAGAACCTCTAACCTACAACTTTTCCGAAGACACCAAATCGATCATAAAATTCCTCCTCAAGATACAAAATTTCATACATTTATATACATATTTTGTATGAACTGCCTCGAAATTGTATGGAGACTTGTAAGGATAAACAATAATAATGATGCAAAATGTCATCTTTTGACATATAAAATACAAAAACGCAGTTTCATCTTAATAAAAAATACAAAGAAAAATTGCTTTGCGAAAACGGAGAAAGCTTTACTATAAGAAAATCTGTAAATCTAAAAAAGAGATTTTCTTATCGATTTTGCGCCTTGGGCAATGTTGTTTGTAATGATTGAGACCTGAAAACATAGGTTCACGGAAGAGAATCTTTATTTTTCCATTTTATTTCTTTCACCAAAAGATGAATTTCCAAAAACCCTATTTATAAAAAAATCTAGTTTGTGTGATAACATATCAAACAATCAAAAGGATGGTGCAAAATCTGGTACCGGAATCATATTTTTTTTTTAATAAATGTAAAAAAATCGTTTTAAAAATTAGCTTTGTAATTAAATGTTGCAATTCAAAATGACACTAATCCGTTTCATTTTAAAGTTATTGATGTTTTTAAGGGACATTTTTCGATTAATTTTTAATTTTTTGAAATAAAAAAATATAGTTGATTAAATTGATTATTGCTTAGATACAGCTTCTAAATGCATGAATGATGTGAAGAATGAATTTTATTAAATTTCATCCAATAAGCCCTCCTTTTTGAACTCACGATAACTCTTAAACTTATGTAACTGTTAAACTGTTATTTTTTTTTTTTTTTTTGAATTAAGTATACTTTATTGAATCTTTCTTATAATAATTACATTTGGTTTACATAATAAGTGGTCAGCTGTGGCTCTTCAGCTTTAGTTTGCTTTTCGTGATTTAAACACTGTTCATTTTTATAACTTTAAAAGTATATGATTTATCATTTTTGTAACACTAGGTACAATGAGGAAAAAAAAAATGTTAAGAAAACATAACCTAACCTAAAACTAACTTAATCTTACCATAAACTAAACCAATCCTTGAATCAAGGGGTATTCAGATATAGCACATTTTTCCCTGAATTTCAAACATTTTTCTTGAATCTTCTGATCCAACATTTTAACTTCTGCTAATTCATGAACCTCACTTGATCTTGTCCAGCCAGGAACATTCAAAACCATTTTGAGTACCTTGTTTTGGACACGCTGGAGCTTCAATTTATGAGTTCTAGCGCAACACTCCCAAACAGGTACTGCATACTCAATAACGGGGTAAATTATTTGTTTGTAAACTGCTAACTTATTTTTCAAAGATAGCTTTGATTTTCTGTTAATTAAAGGATACAAACACCTGATGAGAATGCTGCACTTGTTCAATATTTTGTCTACATGCTGCCGAAACAAAAGTTTCGAGTCAAGTATGAGACCTAAATAGACAACTTCCTTTGACCAGGGTATCGAAACATCATTCATTTTAATCAAAACATCATCCTTTGGGACAAATCTGGCCGATTTGGAAAGTGGAAAAATGATGGTTTGAGTTTTGGCTGCATTTATGCGAATTTTCCAGTCGCCAAAGTATTCGGAAAGAACGTCAAGACCCTTCTGAAGACGGCCAACTAAATATCTGGTTATTTTACCCTTATAAATAACGGCAGTGTCATCAGCAAAAAGTGACAACACACCATTACCAGGAAGAGTAGGCAAATCAGATGTAAAAATATTGTACAGAAGTGGGCCAAGAATACTTCCTTGGGGAACCCCAGCATCAATGTTGAATAATCCAGAAGCAATCCCATTCAGAAAAACCTTGAACGATCTCTCCGAAAGATAGTGCTGGATAATTTTGATAAGATACATTGGAAAACCGTATAAATACAGTTTATGTATCAAACCATCATGCCAAACATTGTCAAAAGCCTTCTCAACATCCAACAAAGCCATAGCAGTTGATTTAGACTCAAGCTTGTTCTGCTTGATGATTTTAGTTACTCTCGTAAGCTGATGAGCAGTATTATGTCCCTTTCGGAAGCCAAACTGCTCGTTCAAAATTATATTATTATCGTTGGTAAAATCCAAAAGCCTTGAATAGATGACCTTCTCAAAGAGTTTGGACAGACTACTCAAAAGACTAATGGGGCGATAACTTGTTGGCGATGTTGGATCTTTTTGAGGCTTCAAAATTGGTATCACTTTGCCCAGCTTTCAATTGGTGGGGAAGTAACCAAGTTGCAAACATTTATTGAAAATATTGGCTAGATGTTGAAAGAACTGATCACTCTGTTTTTTCAACACTAGATTAAAAATGTTATCAAAGCCAGGAGCTTTCATATTTTTCATTTGTTTAACTGCAACTTTGACTTCCTCACCAGAAACATGGGAATCTGCAGGAAATTCAAAGGTAGAGTCATTGATTGTTGAAATACTATTGGCAACTGATGTTTCTTTACGGCTGGTCATGGAAGCGCCAAGATTATGTGAACTAACAAAATGAAGCCCAAGTGCATTTGCCTTTTCCTCGGATGTAATCAAAGGAGAATCCTCAACAATAAGAGGAGGAATAGGCTTTGGTTTGTTTTTAAGAACTTTTGAAAGTTTCCAAAATGGTTTTGAATAATTCCCAAGCTGGCTTACATGTTTTGAAAATTCTTGATTTCTGATAGTGTCAAGTCGGTCTTGTATGATTTTGTTCAAATTGTTCACAGAAATCTTTTTGTCATAGTCCCCAGTCCGTTGATATTGTCTCCTATAAACATTCCTAAGTCTGATCAAGTGTTTAGTATCTACGTCAATATCAGTTACCTTAAAATTAACAGGAACCTCCCGAACGTTGGCAGCCTCTGCTTGGTTGATAGCCTGCTGGATCACCTCCAGCGAACGATCAATATCGGCAGAAGTTTCCGGGTGTTGATCATAGTCGATGTTGCCGTCTACCACTTGCTGAAACTGCTGCCAGTCAACGTTGTGGTAATCTTTCCGGGTTGGTTGCCGCTGCGGAGTAACGGAAGCTCCAACCTCCACAACCACCGGATAGTGATCAGAACTCAACTCTTCAAACACCTCAGGATGAGCCACGTTCTCAGCCATATTGGTAATGAAGAAGTCGATGATTGAGTGATTCCCAGACCGAGCCACCCTCGTTGGACGATCCGGACTCACAACGTTGTAGTATCCGTTTTGCAGATCGTTGTGCAGAATCACTCCGTTCCGATTCCTCCTGCTGTTGCCCCAAACTTCATGCTTCGCGTTGAGGTCACCAGCGATGATGTACTTTGCGCTCCGCCGTGTCAGCTTCTGGATATCGCTCTTCAGTTTTGCTGCTGAACCATCTCTGGCATTCACCTGACGTGGGCAGTATGCAGCAATGAAGAGTACTGGGCCAACCGAAGTGGGAATTTCCACTCCAACGGCCTCGATGATGTCCAGCTTAAAGTGTGGCAGCCGGCGTGGCTTGAGATCACGATGAACAGCGACAAGCACACCTCCTCCTCCAGAGGTGGTCCTATCGAGCTGCGTCGCGATCTTGTAGTTTTGCAGATAAACTTTTTCACCGGGCTTCAGATGAGTTTCCGTGATGGCGGCTACGTCGATCTCCTTCTCGCGAAGAAAATCCACCAGCTCTAAATTCTTCCTCCTAATGGAGCAAGCGTTCCAATTCAGCAGCTTGAGGGACCTACGATCCATACTGGATGACGAACGAGGTCAGCACTTCAATCTGCTGGGTCTTGGTTTTGCATCCACGCAGTGCAGCGGACATCTGTTTGAAAATATTGAGGAGTTCGGTTGAGGTGTAAAGATCATTACCGTTTTCCTCAACTGCTGGTTCTTGGGTTGGTCTTGGCTCCTGGCTGAAGCCCGGTGGTGGCGGTCTCGGCTCCTGGCTGGAACCCGGCCGTGGATGATTCACCTCAGCTCTCTTCCTGGGATCCAACGGCAACGGTGCCAAGTTTGGGACCTGGCGTCGCGGTTGAAGAGGTGGAAAATTTTCCTCCACCAGGGCTGGAGGAGTTCTACGACGCTGAGGCTGATTCTTCGTCGATGCTTGCTGCCGAATTTTCACGAACTCAGCTCTCTTGGGGCACTTTCGGTCGGTTGACGAGTGCTCACCGTTGCAGTTGAGGCACTTCACCAGCGAATCTTGGATGCACTGGGATGTGATGTGCGCATCGGTACCACATTTGGCGCAACGACGCTTCAGGTGGCAGTTCTTACCTCCGTGCCCGAAACCCATGCAGTTGAAGCATTGTGTGACGTCACGATGCACTGGTCGGTATCGCTCCCACGACACGATAATGTTGAAAACCGCTCGAATCGCCTTCAGCTCAGGAAGCGTCGTCGATCCCTTAGCCAAATGCAGCAGGTAGAGCTGGTCACGGTACTTGATGTCTTTGTTGCGTCGGCTCATTTTGTGCACGGCCAACACATCCAGTTTCAAAACTTTTAGCTCGGCAGCTAATTCCTCCACTGGCATGTCGTACAGACCTCTGACGACGATTTTGTACGGCTTATCCATGGCGACATCATGGGTAAAGTACTCCGCCTCGTTTTCGGTCAAGTAATCCTTGACCAGTTGATAGTGCTGCCTGGATTGCACCAGCACCTTAAATCCGTCCTGACACAGACGAATGTTGCCTAGGACTTTCCCAGACTTGATGAGTTCAACCAGCCCCGCTCGAAAGTCGATCGTTGCTGCTGATTGCCGCACATAAAAAGGAGGCAGTTTCTCCTTTCGCTGTTTCACTTCATTCTCCTTTGCTTCCGCTACCTGGTCCTCGTCAGGCAGTCCAGCAAACTTGTTGTTCTTCAATAGCTGCTCCTCGTGCGACGAAGAGTTCTCCTCCTCCTCATCCATCGGTACAGTACCGTCGCTCTTTTTCGTCTTTTTGCTGTTCGATGTCACTTCCAAAAGCACCTTCCTTTTGGAAATCCCCGGTTTTTGGCCATCAGTTGAGGCCTCAACCTTCCTTTTGGAAATTCCCACTTTTTTGCCTGCTTGAGCCGCAGGTAGAGCAATATTGCCGGCGTTTTGCGCCGGGACGCGACGAGTCATGTTGATTCAGACAACCTTCACCAACGAATGCTCGGATAACAATAAACTGTTATGAAATGTTGTGCTCCTCTCCATTTAAAACAACTATTTATTCAAATGTTAAAAATTTAAAGGGCTTAAAACACTTATTTAGGACACTTCCAAATGTTACGACCCAAACGAAAGAGATTAGAGTAGGAAAATGTCATCAAACATTGAACACAAGAAAAACGATTAGAGGGCGGAGGCAGCAGCATGATTTAAATGAATACCAACACGAATCGTATCTGCCAGTGTGTATGTGCGCCACCGTCCTTCGTCTTGGTTCGTCTGCCATAAAGAAAGATGGCGTTCAACATCACTAAGGACCCTGCCGAGGGAGGATAACAAAAAAATACGCCATTCCTCAAAGGGATGCAAACGATTTTTTATCTTGTCCTTCCTGCTTGCGAGTCTTCCCCCGACGACAGCTACGCGGGAGAGACATTATAAAGTTATCTCTACAGATTTGCATAATGCAATTTTGATCAACACAGCCACCCACCACCCACTTATGGAAGCTTGTCGCACCCATGTCAACCGAGGGAACATCTCGTCGCCATCGTGCTAACTTGTCGTACGTGCATTTTGGGCCAAATTGAGTTAAGAACGCCATTTTGTGCAGCTCACAATGCCTCACCTTTTGACCTTCACAGATCCCCAAAATTCGATTTCAATCCTGAGATATTCAACAAAAACCGAAAAAACTCCGTGCATTTTTGTCACTTTACATATGAAAGTAGTTTCAATCTTGTCGTGCTATCTTGTCACTCCATGAAAATTGATGTAAGTGTGACAAAAGGCCAAAGGGAATTCAGGCCAGGAAAGTCATGATGCGTTTGTCGCACGTACAAGCTAGACTACCGTAAACATTTGTAATTATAACTCGGGACTCCAGCAACCAACTTCAACCAAACTTTGGGACAATGCACAGAATGGTGAGCCAAACAAAACGTATTTGTTATTGTTTACATTGCGTGCTCTCGTTTTTGAATATTCAAGGTCAAACATTAAAACGCGTTTTTCTCGGAACGTCAAAATGGCGGGTGCGACAAGATAGCACGACGACGTCGATCTGACGTGCACACGAAGACGACGACCAAAAAAGAAAGAACTTTTTCGCAGAGGGATTTCTTTGCCATCTGCTGGTTGATTCACTGCGTTGTGAGCTTGATGGAAAGCGGAAATATTTTCTAATGATTTATATCCCAAGATGTGACTTTGACGACCCACGCAAGACTCCATTTCGGAAAAAAAACCACAGACGAAATGGATTCTGGGTAGATTTATTTTGTCTGAAGGATGACATGTGTCTTGTTCTTTCCGAGCAATTTGAATGAATTGGTACAGGAAAGTAAGAATGACGGTGATGATCGTGTGTCTGAAAAGAGAGAAGCAACTGATTTGTTTGAAATAATTTCCAATGCGTTGTTCAACAGAGTCCTTCTTGTGACAACGCTGCTTGGATGGCACGCTGACAGGTTAGTTTGTTTGGCATATGGTGGAAAAAACTTTGGAAAATACACTAAAATGCTAAATGAAGAATATTCAAATGAAGCAAAAACTAATTAAACGGGCCAATGTGGATTTGTGAATAAAGCAGTTTATCCTGCTCACGTTATAAAAACCTCCTTTTCTGACAAAAAGCCTAACGACGAAACTTGTTGCCCAACCAAAACTCCCATTAAAATACCCTCCGAGGACCGTCTTTATTGGCACTGGAAAAACAAGCCCAACGTTCCGGGAAATACACGTGTCCCCCACTAGCACTCCCTGCCTGCTGACCGGTGCTTGCGGCGTTCTTTTTCAAAACATGTTTTCCACCCACGCGAACGAAAATCCGACCGTCGAGTTCAAAGACAAGGCTCCGAAGAAGGTTCCCGGTACCGGGAATTTTTATTACAAAAGTTGTGAAAAGTTCACATTCCGGCGCTACAGTCAACCTCCCACACACTCGCGTACACAAAAACACCACACACGTGGCTGCCGGGGTTAAATGAATGTCAAGAAAAACAAGGGACTCGTAAATGAACACAAAGTGTACCCTTTTTTAAATCTATACGATGTCTTTTGAAAATGGATCATTTGTAACATTGTTTTTTTTTCTGCAGAAAATCCTTTTTTATTAATAAGGAGAGATATTCGGGGAGTTAGTTGAATTTTCATGATTCCGCGGACAGCTTAAAATTCGTAAAATTTAAAAAAAAATGTGAAATCTCGTGAAATGTATCGATTTTTTAAATCAATCCATTGAAATAACAACATAATAAATATATTTGCAAACAAAGACTTTTAAAATAATTTGCATTGAATTGTTACAATTTATATTGAGAAATAAATTCTGCGAATACTTAAATGATGTAACAAAAAATAGCATTAAATATATTTTAGGAATCAACAAGTTATCACAAGGAAAGCAATTCAGTTTGCTGATTGCAGTTATTAACACACTTTTATAAATTTTGACTATTTCATCTATAACTTGTTCAAATTGAATAAGGTTTTGAGAAGATTTTAATTTGTTTTAAATTGAACAGATTTACTTTAAGAAATCAATAACAAACAAAAAATCATGTAAAAGTAACTTTTGGTAGAAATAGTCGTCTTTCCCTGAGTATCATTTCCGGGAGGAGCAAGCAATAAAAATATGGAATGAAAAATTAAAGTCCATTAGGGTAGAGAAATGCAATTCAGAGTATCAATAAGAGGCGTCATCCATAAAGTATGTCACGCTAAAATCACCTAATTAACCCCCCTTCTTCCCGCTATGTCACACTTTATCATGCTGGCTCCGACCTTCCTTAGAGAAGCACGTCAGGATTTGTTGGACCCCCCCCCCCCCCTGTTTAATAGTTATACAAATTGGAAGTTAAATCGTGAAGGTTTATATTTTTTGCCTTCCTCACCTTACTGAGGAAAGGCCACAAAATCACTCGAAAAATGAACTTATTAATTTGACCTCGTAGACCCACCTTCACGTATACATATCGACTCAGAATCATATTCTGAGCAAATGTCTGTGTGGATGTTTGTAGGTGGGTGGACAAAAAAACGGATTTTGACCGTATTAGTCTAATTCGATCCATCTTGGGGTCCCATAGGTCTCTATTTAAACTCAGCAAGTTTAGTTAAATTCTTTAAAAGTTATGCTAAAAAAATGATTTTTGCTCATGTCCGGAAGATTGTAAAAAGGGTGGTTTTTGCAGGAAAACCTATCATGTTATACATTTTCAGAAAGGTATTAAAAAGACCTTTCCAATGAGCCCAACACATTGAAGATCTGACAACCCTATCAAAAGTTATTAGCACTTAAGTTTTATTTATACACTTTTTGGAGGCCGGATTTCAGATATTTCAATGAAAGTGATGTCCAGGACCATCATGCAATCTGTCGTTAGTTAGATAATCGATAGACCTTCCAAATGAGCCTAGAACATCATGGATCTGACAACTCTAACAAAAGTTATTAGCAATTAAGTGTTATTTATACATTTTTTGGAGTCCGGATTTCAGATATTGTGATCGAAATATTGTCTGAATCTTCCATGCGAACTATCGTTGAATAGGTTTTTTTATCAGACCTTGCGGTGAGTCAGAAATATTGAAGGTCTGCAAACCCTATCAAAAGAAATGAGTAATAAAGTTGATTTGTTAAACATGTTAAGGGCGAATGTTGCTATTTTTACTGAATGTATAGACTGTATGAATGTAAGGAAGGCACCAACCACCTAAAGGTGGATTTAGTAACGTTTTTATTGTTGCGTTGTGTTGTGTTTTGATTTGATTTTTATTTAATTTTGTTGAATGTTGTTCTGATAGAAATCACTTTTTTTTTGTTGTAAGCCTTACGAATGACGATGACGTCATAGTTTATCAAGTTTTCTCTCGAAGCTTTCAAAATGTAGTAATATTTTAAATGGCAGTTAAAAGGTATCGGTCATCGCTGAAATTTTTTTAAGTTATCGCAGTTTTAGTGAAAAAAGTTGATTTTTTGCCAATTTCGTCATATTCCTTTTTTTGCGCGTGGCGTCGAAAAACTCAGTTTTTATTTTCAAAAAATCATATCTTGGAAACGTACGGTTTGACATCGCCAATTTTTTAATATGATATGTGAAATTTTCCGAGGAATCCGATAAAAATATTTTCAGACATAGGCTCTTTGGTCCAGACACGGTCAAAACACAATTTTAAGTTTTCAAACGACTTTTTTAATAGTTAGGGTAGAGTAGTCATCAATGAGACACGGGGAACAATGATAAAATGGCTCTCACAAGTCGTAGTTTCAACCAATCAGGCTCATATTTTGGGGAAAGGTGTATCTACTGGATACACGTCTGCCATAATAGTGGCTTTGGTTATGGACGCTCCCTTGCAAAGTTATTCATAAATGTTTGATTTTGGGGTGTAAAAGTAAATTATGACTAAAATAGTAGTTTATGCAACAAGTTGCAAAAAGAGGATTTTTTCAGCACGAGTCGTACATTTATCCAACGAGGTTCACCGAGTTGGATAAATACGAAGAGTGCTGAAAATATCAAGTTTTGCAACGAGTTCCATACAACATTTTTTGCAATTCCGAAAAACACCCATTGAGTGAAATTTTAAGCCAAATTTTCATGTATTTTGTCAATAAATCGTTTAAATCAAAAAATGTTGAAAAGTGTTACTTTTCGAAACAAGTGCTGAAAAGTTCAACTTTTCAGTACCCATTTCAGTGCTGAAAAGTAGAACTTTTCAGCATTTATTTTGAAAAGTGTTGCTATTCGATTCTGTTATTTTTGGTACAGAAAAGTAGGCTTTTTCGTCGTTCAAGAATGACAGGAAAAGTAAGTAGTTTCACGACGGAATTGCAAAAATTACATTTTCACTTATATTCTGCCAATAATACAAAAACTAAAATTTCTCCAAACTTCTTTCGTCATTTCATAGGGCATGAGTTGGGCTACAATGGCCTTTCATTATAATTGACCAAAATTAAGAATATACCCAGAATCCAGGGCTGTCTCATTGTTCCCCACTCTTTTCAGCCTATGGGTAACAATGAGACACTTTGATTTTTCTTCATTAAACTTTTCAAAATTTAGGGAAATCCTTCAAAACATGAATCGGAAGTGATTTTTGGCATATTTATTGAGTTTTGACTTCATTTAGCCAAACATATAAAGTTATATGGTATAAATAAATGGATTTTACTAAATTTAAATACTTTTTAGTATAACTTTTGTTAATGAAAGCTTCAAGTTGGCAAAATTGCTTTAAAATGTTCAAGGTAAGTCACCTGCAATGGAACAATACAAAAACATGATGTTTTACTATAAAAGTATTGATTTTCGTAAAGTGTCTCATTGTTCCCCACCTGTCTCATTGTTCCTGCCAAGTGCGTCTACAATGAGACAGTTGGATGTAGAGGTCGGATCGATCTCATATTTTGGTCAATGTTAGAACACATTAAAAGAAAGAAAATGCAACAAAAAGCTCATTTAAACATGCTGATGAAAAAAATACAAAAATCGTTGAAAATTAAAAACCAAAAGTGTCTCATTGATGACTACCCTACCCTAAGCTAGATTTTTGGAACTTCTTACTATTTTTCTCAAATAGCCAAACTCATCACCTTTCTTTTGCGTCTAAGACAGCTAAAATTGGATGAAATGGCGCGGAGATATGATTTTTAGAAAAAAGTGGTTTTTGCGAAAAATGATGAAAATTGCCATTTTTCGAACCACCCTAGCAAGATGTCAAACAAAAAAATACGGGTCTAATTATTTTGGCCGAGGAACCCCCAGAAAAATTTTGAGCCCGATTGGAGAACTTTTTTTTTCGGTTTAGGCTCTTCTCAAATGGAATTGCTGTTATACAATATTTTTTCCGGGCAAAATGGCGCAGAATATTCAAGATTTTTAATCATGTTGGCTGCACAAGATTGTTTAATCTCGCTTTGATAAAAAAATAATAATGAAATGTATAAAGATAAAGTAGAAGCAAATCAGCAATTTTCTTTCATAACGACGAATAACAAATCTTGTGATTAATAACATATAATGTTATTGGCGTAGTATTTTCAAATAACAAAAAATGTTATTCCGAAGTTATTTCTGTCTGCTCGGGGTTTCATGAATTTTAACACCAGATTTGCAGAGTTATTTCACAATGTTTTGCGTTCCGTGAAATTTCCTTGAAATTTTGTGTTTTGTAATTGTCAGCTACGTTTCCGTCTACCGCAACCTTTTGACGTGAAATGAAAAAAACAAGCTCGGTCGGCAACACTGGTTTACGACAACGCAACGATCAAGAAGGAGGGAATTGGCGGATGTGGAGCAGAAATAGGAGAGAGTGGAGATTTTTTCCACCACAGTTCGCGACGCGTTCAAGTAAGGGCGTGTTCTTTGCAAATAGTGATCAGGAATCAAAATTTTTGTTAGGAAAAATTAATTCCGTTTTTTGATCACCGGAGAAACCTACAACAGCCGAAGATCTAGTTAGGAGATTTGGCCCCAACAGAAATTAAAAGGTGGGCCTCGTGGCGCGGTGGTTAGCGGCTTCGGCTGCCGATCCCTAAGTTGCTATGGGGCGCGGGTTCGATTCCCGCCTTATCCTCCTGGTTTTTTATCGGATGGAGAAGTAAAACGTCGGTC
>NC_068938.1:80971231-81002658 GCF_016801865.2 Culex pipiens pallens
ATGATGAAAGTTTCGCCAGGATTAATAAGTCGACTGGACCGTTGGGAGTTTAAGCGTGATGCGGTTTCGATTGGGGATTGAGAAATTGAAGAAGTTAGACAAGTTAAGTAGAAATTTATCTTGAAACGAGAACAATTTGTCAGAGGATTTGTTTTCAGAGATAAGTTTTGTATATACAGGTTATTCCATAACAACCGAGTACACATTTGGACTCGACCTTCACAGAATATCCCAAGTTTGGTGCCGATTGGACAATCCCTGAATTTTTGGCAAGGCACTTTTAACAGACCATAAGATTTTCTTCTTGATGCATTTTATAGGAATTGGTCTGAAAAAATTGATAAAAATAAAATATTAACCCTTAAATGCTATCAAATGTTTTTTTTTAAACTTAAATATTCGAAACGTGATTTAGTAAATAGAAGGGAAGAGAAATTAATCTTGAAAAAAGGCTTGGTTTTAAAAAAGTTGTACACACGGTTTATATAACCCTCTGCAACCCAACCCCGCCTCTAGGCGGGCCTCGATCTGAAAGTTTGGCAAAAAAACATTTTTCAACAAATTTCTGTTCTTGAAAATGTATTGGAAAGAAGAACTCTTAGAATTTTTGAAAATTTTCAGGGTTGGAAGTTTGACTAGTTATTTTATGTGACTTTGCCTATGATTTAAAAAATGTCTTTTTTCTGGGGTCAACTTTGGCTGTGTTTTTCACTAACATTCCTATATTTTATGTTAAAAGTAAGTATGCAGTATTTTTTGTAATATACCAGACTGTGCTTTTACGCATTTTTTACAATTTAAATGAATGTGGTATCATTCGATACTAGAAAGTCTAAAAAATAATCAAAAAATGGTAAAAGATGATGCTAAAACATGAAAAAACTAAGAAGGCAAAAGGAGATGGTAGAACAAGCCAAATACTATCAAGTACAAACATAAACTAAACAAGATAAATGCAAAAACAAAAAATGAAACTAGAAAAACATAAAAGAAGAGAAGTTAAGTTTTTTGTAGAACAAAAGTTTCTCAAAATGACCTCTTGAATACGGAAAAATAAAAATTATTTGATTTACGTGAGGAAGATTCATTGAACCATTGCAGTCATTTTTTGAAATGATTTTCTCAAAAGTTTTCCATTATTTTTTAAAAAATAAACAAAGTGTTTGAGTGAAATTATTTCCAAATTTAAGGTATCTGGATTTCTAATTCCCAAGATTTGACATTGTATTTTTTTTATCTCTTAAATTAATTTTAGAGGCAAACTCAAAATTAATTATTCCTAATTAAAATAACTTAATAACAATTTTTTGAACGAACTAATAAATAAGATTTTGCATTTATTTGAAATCATTCCAGAGGAAATTTTTGAAATTTGAAACATTGTTTCCTGTGTCAAAAGATACAAATACAATGATTACAATCATTAGATTATCCTTACAAGTCTCCATACAAAGTTGGCATATAAAGTGAACATTCGAAAATCTTGAGAAGGAACTGTAAATCGATTTGGTGTTGTAACCGTTTGTCACAGTTCTTGGACGAACCTGCACTTTTCAAATTATTTCCATACAGAGCAATTCTTTACGAATATTTGGATTTGGCATAAACTTTGTGGGGGACCTAAATTGGTCATAAGCCATTTTGTGTCATTGGTTCACCCATACAAGGCTCCATACAATTTTGGCAGCTGTCCATACAAAAATGGTAAGTAAACATTCGAATATCTGAAACTTTTGAAGGTATTTTCGCTGTGGTGTTTTCAACAGGATCGCTGTGGTGTTTTCAACAAAGTTGTAGGTATTGATGAGGACTATCCAGAAAAGAAACAGGTGCAGAGAAAAAATTGCTGCTTTTAAAATTATCTTTTTTTCACAAAAATTCAATTTCCCAAAATCAATTTATATATTTTTGTTTTGTTTAAGAGGGAAAAACCTCATTTTTGAGCTATTGAGATGCAAGAAAAAAGCCGAGCTATGCATTTTTGATAACAAATATTTCCGGAAAAAAATAAAATTTTAGTAAATCAAATTTGTTGACTTCAGTTTTAATATAAAATTAAATTTGTAGTCGAAAAGTACTTTATAGATTTTTTTTGATAAATTGAGCTGTTTTCAAGATATAGCCACCTAAAATATAATTTTTACTGAAAAATTTCCATTTTTCGATTTGTTTTAAAAGCTGATTGTCCATTCCTGAAAATATTTTTTTCGAAAAGTTCAGGAAATTTCCAATAAAATTGCCTAAGAGACATTTAAGATTGGAGTTGCATTGTTGTGATTTTGATTTTTCATTGCAAATTCATGTTGCATCTTAAGAATGCAGTTTCAAACTTCATTTTACATTGTTGATATTTTGAAAAATCCTCGGTTTATAAGCAAGGGTCCTGATTGCTCAAAATCAACCACTCCATTCGTGAGCACAAGTAGCAGGCGATGCGATACTGCCCTGATGAATTCCTACCGTTTGTCACTTTCACACCATTCGATCCCGAACACTCTCTCTTCTACTCTCCTTCTCTCTCTGATCGGCTCAGTCTCCGAACGGCTCCGGACGGACGATCGTCTCCAATCACTCTTAACTTTTTTTTTTCATGTGATTGTCTTTATTTTACGGAGATATTTTACAAAAAAACAGCGATCTTAGCAAATGTTTAGCAGATTCCCAAAATGTTTCTTGAAAACTTCTCGAAAGTTCCATCTGATTTTTCTAATGTGGTGCTGAAAGTCCTTTACTGTTGCGTTCTTGGTATTTTTAAGATTAAAACACATTACTTCTGCTACTAGCCATAAACATGCTTTTCTTTTCATTGATGTTACTATACTCATTTGCATGATTTTTTCTGGATCTTCTACTACTAACTTCAATCTCTTGCTAATAATCTCTTCCACCCATTCCCAAACTGGCCTGGTATTTTTACAATTTTTTATCCTGTGTTCTGTACTGTCAACATTATTACAAATCTCACAAAGGTTATCTACTAGAGTGTAACAAAAATGACTTTTTGGCGGGCATTCAAGGGTTTGTTCCGGTGGGCATACTAAGCCCAAATCCAAAATATGAGCTTGATTGGACGTAACAGGAGCTGGCGCTCCGCCCTTCAATTTTAAATGGGATTTAACCCGTAAAAAAAGATTTTTTCAAAAATGTCACTTTTTGAGGCATTTCTGCCACTGAAGTGTTTATTTTTAACATCATTGGCGTGTAGGCCAGATCCTTGCGCATCTTTTGGTATATATAACATTGAAATTTGGAGCACCTTGGAGCTCGGTACAGACCTTCAAAGTTTGGCATTTTTTCGAAAAATCGGCCCCGGCAAAATCAAATGGCGTCTAGGGCGTCGCGAGGCGCGACGCATATCTTTTTTGCCGGGACCGATTTTTCGAAAAAATGCCAAACTTTGAAAGTCTGTACCGATCTACAGGGTGCTCAAAATTTCAATGTTATATATACCAAAAGATGCGAAAAGATCTGGCCTACACGCCAATGATGTTAAAAATAAATGCTTCAGTGGCCAAAATGCCTCAAAAAGTGACATTTTTGAAAAAAATCTTATTTTACGGGTTAAATCCCATTTAAAATTGAAGGGCGGAGCGCCAGTTCCTGTTACGTCCAATCAAGCTCATATTTTGGATTTGGGCTTAGTATGCCCACCGGAACAAACCCTTGAATGCCCGCCAAAAAGTCATGTTTGTTACATCCTATTCTCTACAACTCCTCTAACTTTTAAACGAAACATTTTTGATCTATTTGGGACTAAATTATTATACACCCTGTATAACGCCTCTTTTGCATAGGAACTTAAAAATGTTTTGCTAATGTTTTCCCAAATTATTTCCCATGAAAATTCAGGATTCTCAAGTTCAACTTTTGGAATAGTATTCTTTTTTTGTAAAAGAAAGTTATAAAATGATTTACAGATATCCAAATAACTAAAATTAGATAACTCTGACGCGAGATCCCTGAAAACATTTTTTCTCTGATGCAATGCGTTATACTCATTGATTTGGGTTGCTTAAAATCAATGTTATCAATTAAATTTTGCATTTATTTTGATTTCATAACATCATAGACACCATTCAAAGAAATTTCCACCAAGAAAAAATCAAATTGATGTCAAACTGAGGGCGTGAAGACAAAAAGACTGCCGCTCTGGCATTTTGTGAGAGTGGCTCTTCGCTGAGCATGGTAGTGTGTGAGTGTCGTCGAGCGACGGAGTAGGCAAATATTTTCACGATGTATTTGTTCGCTGAGTGAACAGTTCGGGCCACTCGCTGGCTGCTTGCGAGTATCATTCGCTCATGAATGCTAGTGGGTTGGAATAGGCGACGAATAGATAGGCAATGAGTGAGTGGTTTCTGTTCATTGAACCAAAAATCAGGACCCTTGTTTATAAGAATTATTTTTTAATGATAAAAGACTAAATAATTAAAACGGGATTCTCAAGATACAGATTTTGTATTATAAGCAGCCCGCAAAATTGTTTAGAGACTTGTTTGGGAAATTTTATGATACAAAATAGCTTTCTTTTAGCATTTTTTGCCTTCCTCACGTCAGTTTTTGATCAGTTTTCATTTTTGAAAAGATTTTTAAAAGACCTTTTCTACGCGTCATATGATTGAAGATCTGACGACTCTATTAATGTTATGTTATGAGCACTTAAGTGTTTTTTATATACTTTTTTAAGATCTGATAACCCTATTTATGGGTATGAATAACGTGAATTTGATAGAAAACTGAAAGAGCGGACGTATTTATTTTTGATAAAATTACTTTATGATTGTGAGGAAGACACCAATTACCTAAATGTTGATTAATGACCGTTTTATTATTATTCATATAAAACAAATAAATGCTCTATAAAAATTATTCAAGTAGAAGCATCGTCGAATATTCTAATTAATTAAACCCCTTAAATTTAACTGTTGAATGGCATATATTCATTATTTCTTACAATTTAAATGATGTTTTTTTATTATACAATACATGCATAAATAATTGTTAGAAACTGTATTCATCAGTTTAAATCGATTTTACAAGTTTTTTCAATAACCGTTTTCAATTTTATGAAGAATTATTCCCCCCCCCCCCTAATTTTTGTACGAAATTTCGGGGGGAAAAATTTGGATTCTAATGAATCAAAAAATATTATCTTCAGAACTCCATGTTCAAATCATCAGAATAAAAACATTATCTTGCAATCTCCCATCCAATCCCTCAAATACTCACGTCACCCTGCCCGACTGTGGCTCCCGTACGTGCACACATCCGGCCGACGTCAGAATGTACTTATCCTTGATGATGATGCCACTGCAAATATGCCTGGACGGCACCGATCCACCATAATTCGAGGAGGGAGGCTGCAACTGACCGACAATTGACGGAGCACTGGATCGGATGGAAACCTAAAACGGGGTGGGTGGTGATGACTACCTGGTGATGATCCAGGTGAAAAGTTCCTCCCACGTACCTGATACGGTGCCAGGACGGAGCCGGATCCGGTCGAAACCAGCAGCATCAAACCCGTAATCAACAGCCACATTTCAAACTTGCTGGTGTTTGGTTTTGAGTTGGAACTTAACTCTTGCCTGAATTAGGGGAAAACACGATACAACTCTTTTGCAGCGCAAGCTGACCAGAGAATCTAGTTGAACTAAAACCCAGAGCGGGAGTGTTTTCTGTACCTGGAAATTGTTCACTCTGCCGAGAGACCGAGAAAACAGATAAATCTGCTTATCTACACTGTTTGAGGAGACGATTTAATGCTAAGCAAATAACACATGCACTCTGTCGCCTCGAGTCTGGGTTACCGTTCGTTGTGCAGTTTTAAACAACTTTTGCCAACATTTCAGAGACAAGTGAAAGTTGATTAACATTTTGGGAAACATTTGAATGTTTAAACATTTCCTTCAAATGTATGTCCAGTCCAACCTAGTTTGCAAACAAGCAAAAAAAAAACACACAATTCAACACCTCGTCAGTTCTGATGAAAAAAAAAGGAGTTGGGAAAAGTTTTCCACAACTGGCCACAATTTTCCGCCGTGGTGCATAATCCTGGCGTTTGTCCGCGCTGAGTGATTTTGCTTGTTGCCTGAATGACAGTTTTATAACTTTTGTCGCCGACAACTGCTGTTGGGGGCGTTGGCTGTTGGCTGGCAAAAACTAGCACCTAGAGACACCGGACAGTGGACTATCGGGAAACGTCATCGTCGTTGCCGGAAGTGCACATCCAAGTGTCGAAGCACGTGGGAAATAGAGTTTTGTTGCTTAGTTCCTGCGTTGCTTGGAGTTTTAATTAATTTTGCTCCTGTTGCAATGATGAATTGGGAAAGACTAAGACTAACAGATTCCCAAAAAAGTGTTCACGTGGTTTGTGGATGGTCCCTAACTTTCTATCTATCATTACGTTATTTTTTTTTTATTATCGTCGATAATGGACGATAACTCATTTTTAAAATCTTTTAAAAAACCATATCATGTTGAAATTTCAATGCTTTGACTTAGAATATATATTTTTGAAAATCCAGTAAGTTACAAAGTAAAATATGTACTCAAAATTGTGGTATTAATACCGTATTATTTCAACATGGGTATCAAACGAAGCGAAATTTTGTTTGCTTTTTCACATTTACACTTTTTTTAAATTAAAAAAAAATCACAAACTACCGTATTTTTTCGAAAGTACTCAAATTTTCATAATTTGCATAGTTTGCATTTTCTTCGTTTTCACATTAATAGAGTATTTTTTTGGAAAATACTGAAATTTTCACAAAATACCGTATTTTTAGAAAGTACTATCATTTTTATAATTTGCAATATTGGTTTCAAACGTTGCGAAATTTTGTATGCTTTTCATCACATTTATATTTTTTTTTAAATTTCTGAAATTTTCACAAATTACCGTATTTTTTAGAAAGCAATCAAATTTTTATAATTTGCAACATGGTTATCAAACTCAGCGATATTATGTTTGCTTTTTCACATTTAAGGAGTTTTTTAAATACTAAAATTTTCACAAAATACCGTTTTTTTTAATCTTCATTTTTATAAATTGCAATATGCAAAATTTTGTATGTAGCAGACGAAATTTGAATGTTAAGCATGCAAAATTTCGCCATATTGCATATTTTGAAAATTTGAGTATTTAAAAAAATACCGTAATTCGTGATTTTTTTTATTTTCAAAAAAAAAACTCGAATAAATTGAAAAGCAAACGAAATTTTAATTCAGGCCTGCCCAACGTCCGGCCCGTGAAGCTATTTTGTCCGGCCCGCGACGGCTTTTCAAAATAGTTCTATGACCGGCCCTTAAAGCTGTTCATGAAATACTCAATTAATAAATTGAGTGTAAAAATTTAAAAATTAATTTTAAGATTTGCCTTTGTATTTTTTAAATGATTTTATTTCACATTTAAAAATTCTTTATGTTTGAATTTAATTCTTATCATTTCTATATTAATATTTATTATACTTGAAAAATGTGCAAAAAGATTGCAAAAAGACACTGGGTAATTCTCCGCCAACTCACACAGCAGTTGCCCCGACCCCTCTTCGATTTGCGTGAAACTTTGTTCTAAGGGGTAACTTTTGTCCCTGATCACGAATCCGAGGTCCGTTTTTTGATATCTCGTGACGGAGGGGCGGTACGACCCCTTCCATTTTTGAACATGTGAAAAAAGAGGAGTTTTTCAATAATTTGCAGCCTGAAACGGTGATGAGATAGAAATTTGGTGTCAAAGGGACTTTTATGTAAAATTAGACGCCCGATTTAATGGCGTACTCAGAATTCCGAAAAAACCTATTTTTCATCGAAAAAAACACTAAAAAAGTTTTAAAAATTCTCCCATTTTCCGTTACTCGACTGTAAAAATTTTTGGAACATGTCATTTTATGAGAAATTTAATGTACTTTTCGAATCTACATTGTCCCAGAAGGGCCATTTTTTCATTTAGAACAAAATTTTTCATTTTAAAATTTCGTGTTTTTTCTAACTTTGCAGGGTTATTTTTTAGAGTGTAACAATGTTCTACAAAGTTGTAGAGCAGACAATTACAAAAATTTTGATATATAGACATAAGGGGTTTGCTTATAAACATCACGAGTTATCGCGATTTTACGAAAAAAAGTTTTGAAAAAGTTGGTCGTCATCGATCATGGCCATTCATGGTCACACGCGACAGACACGGACGACGAAACAAAGAGAAACGCAAAAAGTAACTTTTTCAAAACTTTTTTTCGTAAAATCGCGATAACTCGTGATGTTTATAAGCAAACCCCTTATGTCTATATATCAAAATTTTTGTAATTGTCTGCTCTACAACTTTGTAGAACATTGTTACACTCTAAAAAATAACTCTGCAAAGTTAGAAAAAACACGAAATTTTAAAATGAAAAATTTTGTTCTAAATGAAAAAATGACCCTTCTGGGACAATGTAGATTCGAAAAGTACATTAAATTTCCCATAAAATGACATGTTCCAAATTTTTTTACAGTCGAGTAACGAAAAATGGGAGAATTTTTAAAACTTTTTTAGTATTTTTTTCGATGAAAAATACGTTTTTTCGGAATTCTGAGTACGCCATCAAATCGGGCGTCTAATTTTACATACAAGTCCCTTTGACACCAAATTTCTATCTCATCACCGTTTCAGGCTGCAAATTATTGAAAAACACCTCTTTTTTCGCATGTTCAAAAATGGAAGGGGTCGTACCGCCCCTCCGTCACGAGATATCAAAAAACGGACCTCGGATTCGTGATCAGGGACAAAAGTTACCCCTTAGGACAAAGTTTCACGCAAATCGAAGAGGGGTCGGGGCAACTTTTCCCGATTTCGTGTGAGTTGGTAGAGAATTACCCACTATATTTAAATTTCTTTAAATTTTGGCTGTTTTTACTTTTAATTGAATTGTTACATTTTCGAGGATTTTGAATAAAATAGTTTTTTCATAAATGAGTTAGCAACAATAATGAATATTTTTCAAAACAACTTTTTAATGATAAAGTTTTGCTGGAAAAAACTTAGATCAAAAATAAAGATCCCTGCAAACATTTTAGAAATATTACAATATGTTTCAAAATGAGTCAAGAAATCAGATAGCTATTTTTTTCATGAACTTCACTAATTCTATGAAATTTGAAGAATGACGAATTAAAAACTATCAGATATATATTTTTCTACACTTTTTTAAATTTTGTGTCTTTAGAATCATGTTGGAATGCTTTGTAAATTATTTGAATAAAGGTGCACAACAACGCAAAAAATGTTTTTTTCGTAAAGAAGATTTGAATCCAAATTTCGTTTCAATTTTAGTTCGTTGATTCTTCAAACTGAAAAAAAGTTGCTACGACGCAATTTGAATGTTTTTTTAGTTAATGATATCAGGGTATTGAATTTCAATAGACAAAAACAATTACAATACAATTTTAACCAAAACAAAAAAAAATTAATTTGATAAACACATCTTTGAAAGTAATCTTTATTTTCTTACTAAAAATCAAGGTATATGAATTTTATTTGTAACAAAAGTTGATTTAATTGTTTACTTGAAACAAACTTATAAAATAAATGTTTTGATTTTTTTAACTTTTTTGACCATTTATCAACATTAGTTCCGGCCCTCCACTGCTTCAGAGAAATCAGATCTGGCCCGCAGGGCCAAAAGGTTGGGCACCCCTGTTTTAATTCATTTGAAATACGGTGTTTTGTAATGTTTTTAAGTATTTAAAAAAAAACTTTAATAAAGTGAAAAAAACTAACAAAATATTGCTTCGATACCCATATTGCATATTTAGAAAATTTAAGTATTTTGAAAAATACGGAAATTTGTGAAAATTTTAGTATTTAAAAAAAACTTATAAATTTAAATAGCATACAACATTTCAATTCGTTTGATACCCATATTGCAAATTATGAAAATTTTAGTATATTCGAAAAATTGCCTTATTTGGTGAAATTTTTAGTATTTTCCTAAAAACTCTAATAAAGTGAAAAAAGCATACAAAATTTCGCTTCGTTTGATACTAATTTGGCAAATTATGAAAATTTGAGTATTTTCAAAAATACGGTATATTGTGAACAATTTTAGTACATTATTATATTTATACTTTGAAACTTAGGCCGTTGCAAATATTTTTCAAAGTTTACGTCACCCCTTCAAAATCGGTCCTTGAAAATTTTTAATGAAAACGGAAGTCTAGTCGATTGATAACAAATTTAAATGCATTTTTCTGCCTTTAAAATCATATTTAGAATTCTGGAATCGATCAAAAGTATTTTGATTTTTTTTGTAAAATTCCGTTGTACAGCAGCGCAAAAAAATTTTCGGCGAAAAAATAATTTTTTTGGTATTTAGATATTTTGAAATCAAATGAGTGCAAAACAACTTGGCAGGTGTAAAATGCAATTTAAAACAGTTTTTTTTTGCTTTTATTTTTTAGTTTTTGCCCGTCCCGCCCCCCCTTGATTTTGACCAGAGTCGAGGGACATAAACTTCAAAAAATATTTGCAACGGCCTTACAACATTTTCAAAAAAAATATTCTTAGTGTAAGCATTGAAAATTTAACATGATATGGTTGAATTAATGGATCTTTGAAAGATTTTTAAAATGAGTTATCGTCAATAGGCGATTAGATTCCCAAGTAACATTTTTTCCAGGAATTCTACAAGAGCTCTTCAAGATAGCTACAGCATAGCAGTTTGGACCGCGGTAGGATAAAATTCTCTTCAAAACTTCTTCAGGAGTTTGGAAGAGTACTTGAAGAGCGTTTTATCCTACCGCGGTCCAAACTGCTATGCTGTAGCTATCTTGAAGAGCTCTTGTAGAACTCCTGGAAAAATTGTTACTTGGGTTATTTCCGATAGAATTATCGAAATAACGATAACGATAATCTAACGATAGATTATCGTTATCGTTAGACGATAATATTATTGACGATAATTTTATCGATTATCAACCTTGAAATTTACCAACACGTTGACTAAAGATTTGACTTGTTATATTTTTTTTTTAGTTCTTTTTTAGTCAGATTAATTTGCTTGCTTAGAGTGCAAAATGCCTTGCTAACAAGTAATTTTCAAATTAATTTGTCTCGTCTATTATTAAATTAGCAAAACTTATTCCACCTCATCACGAATTGACTACCGATACTACCCGGTTCAAACCGTCAGCGACGTTGAATTAACTCTCAGGCTCTAAAACGTTCTCAAACGTGACTGTAGCAGCAGCAGCAATCGTACGCCACATTCCCTTCACTTGCGGCCAATCTCTGATGGCCAAGTGCAAATAGACCAGATTATAGCCAGCTATCTTCTAGACCCGCTATAGTGTTGACCGCAGCGAGAAGTGGAATAAATTAATAAAGCCACAATCGCGCTCCATCACTAGCGGGTGTAGTGGAGTGGTTCGCCATTGTCGTGTGATGCTGCATAATGCTGAATTATCTAATCTATATTGGGTTGTTCAGGGGTGTACATCAGGAAGGATCATGAACTTCGAATTAACAGGAGAAAAACGAATTGCAAATTTTCAAACCAAAATAGATAAAGATTTAAGAAGTGATAGGAAAATTTTTACAAAAATATCACAACTCCTCGTTACGCCTCTGAACATAATAATTGGAAGATGTTGTGTGAAGGTGTCTCATCCCCGTGGACGGATGTTCTACAGAGCCATCCAACGATTCAACGATCCAACCAACAAGTCAGTCAGTCAGTGTCAGCCCGTCGTCGTCGTCGCAGATTCTCCTCGCCGGTCGTATATCGTTCATGGTCCAGGTGGCGTCTCAGCAAAGCACAGCATCCCCCAGAGTGATACTAGCAGCAGCAGCGTCTCGCGATCTCGAGCGGAAAATTGGAGTGAATTAATTCGGCGCAAAATCGCAATTTGTCACCTTTATGGAGTCTTCTAGCGTGGAAATCAGACCGAGCAGAGCAGTTCAGAAGCAGTTAGGAATTTCCCGTGGAAAACCGCAAGATGGCGCCCAAAACGGCGACGGAAACAGATGAGCACGTTGGCGCGAAAAATAGCCACGTGGCGGCCACCAAGCGTCGCGTCAACCCGAACCTGGTACTGCTCAAGGTGTCCCTGTTTCTGATCTTTGGCGCAACGTCGTCGCTGGTCCCGTACCTGACGGTGCACATGCAAAGTCTCGGACTGACGGTGGCCGAAATTGCAACCGTCTATCTGACGCTGCTGGGGACGACCTGTCTGAGTCCGCCCATCACCGGATATTTGGTTGATCGATTTGGCCGGTACAAACCGGTGCTGCTGGTGGCACTGGTGCTGAACATTGTGTCCCATCACGCGTTGGATCAGTTTGTGCCGCGGAGGGCCACGACGGAGCTGAGGACTTTGGTTGCGAAGGAGTACGGGGGAAACGAGGCTGGGAGGGAGTTTGTGGTATGTTAATGAGATATGGAATTGGAATTCTCAAGAAGTAGATTTTTTTCAATTCATACTGAATCTGACTAATCTTGAGAAATTTGAAATTCTCGGAAATCTGTGTTGCAAACTTTAATTATAAACTAACTTATTCCACCTATGTGGTTGATGCCCTCCTCACTTTTGTACACAATTTTCCTGTATTTTAATATTCGGAATAAAAAAGTTCAAAATTACAATTAAGTGGTCATAACATGAGACAGGGTTGCCAGATCTTCGATGTTATGGACTTGTTGGAAAGGTCTTTTGATAACTAAACCGACGGTGGGTCGGATGATGTACAGTATGTAAAAAAAGTATTTACACCCCTTGGGCACTATGCACATTTTGTGATGAAACATGTAAAAAAATTAAAGTTTGACAGGAACCTAGTACTACGTTTTGTTCAGAAACTCATGCCAAACAATTTGCTACAAAAAGCTCATGTAAAGATGATTTCTATAAAAAGTTATATAACAAATACGATTACGAAAATAAAAATGGTGCAAAAAAAGTTTGTACACCTTTCGAAAAATTAAAATAAATAATGTTATTTGTTGACAAATCACCATAAATCCAGTCTACCAACTCCAAATAGGCATCCTTGACTGATTAAAAAAATAATTTGGATTGAATATAAAGTTTACTAACTACTTAGTATAAAAGTTTATATAACTCTAGAAATTCTTTATAAAACTTATCTAAACTTAATTTTGCAAACTTTTAATTCAACTAAATGTCATTATATTACCATAGAATTGCTAAATAAACATTTTGGAGTAGGTATAACACCGTTTTGGGGGTATTAGTATCTATAGAATAGATTTTTCGTTGGAATTTCGTACCAACCCGGAATTACGTCGTAGGAAAATCCGCCGGCATCCGAACCGGTCCACGATTCACAAGTCAACCTATGTGGAATCGGAAAGGGCATAAAATTTCCGATCTTTTGATACCCAAACATCTAGGTTTTCTTTAAAACCTACGTTTTTAAATACCTGGGCAAACAGTAAGTTTAATTTACGAGAACAAAAATTACGAAATTCCATACATTTTTGGCAGGTTGCTCAAACGAAACCATAACAACGTTTTTGCTTAGGTATTTATTTAAAAACGTGGGTTTTATAGAAAACCTGGATGTATGGGTATCAAAAGATCGGAAATTGTATGCCCTTTCTGATGCCACATAGGTTGACTTGTGAATTGTGGACCGGTTCAGATGCCGGCGGATTTTCCGACGACGTAATTCCGGGTTGGTACGAAGTTCCGAATTTTTTTTGACGAAATTCCAACGAAAAATCTATTCTAGCGATACAAATACCCCCAAAACGGTGTTATACCTACTCCAAAATGTTTATTTAGCAATTTTAGTTAATATATTGACATTTAGTTGAATTATAAGTTTGCAAAATTATGTTTAGATAAATTTTATATAGAATTTCCAGAGTTATATAAACTTTTATACTAAGTAGTTAGTCAACTTTAAATTCAATCCAAATTATTTTTTTAATCAGTCAAGGATGCCTATTTGGAGTTGGGAGATTGGATTTATGGTGATTTGTCAACAAATAACATTATTTATGTTAATTTTTCGAAAGGTGTACAAACTTTTTTTGCACCTTTTTTATTTTCGTAATAGTATTTGTTATATAACTTTTTATAGAAATCATCTTTTCATGAGCTTTTTGTAGCAAAATGTCTGGCACAAGTTTCTAAACAAAACGTAGTACTAGGTTCCTGTCAAACTTTAAATTTTTTACATGTTTCATGACAATATGTGCATAGTGCCCAAGGGGTGTAAATACTTTTTTTACATACTGTATATATTATTTAAATACAATTAAGTAAGATCCGGCTTCAAAAAAGTACATAAATATCACTTCAGAGTCCATAACTTGAGACAACGTTGCCAAATCTTCAATGTTTTGGACTCGTTAGAAAGGTTTTTGGATTACCTTACCAACGATGCATAACATGAAGGTATTTGAGTCGATTCGGTCACTTATCTAACATCTGGAATACGAAAACACATTTTTAAGCATGACTTTTAAGCTACGTATCGAAAAATTATAAAAATCAATAGGTACGTATGGGACCTTAAACCAAAACGAATGCAACTGAACTGATCAAAATCGGTTCAGCCAGCGCTGAGAAAACTCAGAGAGAATTTTGGTCACATACACACACATACATACAAACACACACACACATACACACACCCACACACAGACATTTGTTCAGTTTTCGATTCTGAGTCGATAGGTATACATGAAGGTGGGTCAACGATCTTTCTGTGAAAAGTTAGTTTTTAATGCAGGATTATAGCCTTACCTCAGTGAGGAAGGCAAAAAAAGAAAAACTTTTTTTTAAATTTTGAGACTTTGAGGTTTTTAGATTTTGGAAAAAAAATTCAAATCAAATAGTGTTTTTATTACAATTTAGCAGTAGGAGGTTACATTTGCAATTCAGAGGTTTGAAGATTTTTAGATTTTTAGGTTTTAAGATTTTTAGATTTTTAGATTTTTAGATTTTTAGATTTTTAGATTTTTAGATTTTTAGATTTTTAGATTTTTAGATTTTGAGATTTTTAGATTTTTAGATTTTTAGATTTTTAGATTTTTAGATTTTTAGATTTTTAGATTTTTAGATTTTAAGATTTTAAGATTTTTAGATTTTTAGATTTTTAGATTTTTAGATTTTCAGATTTTTAGATTTTTAGCTTTTTAGATTTTTAGATTTTTAGATTTTTAGATTTTTAGATTTTTAGATTTTTAGATTTTTAGATTTTTAGATTTTTAGATTTTTAGATTTTTAGATTTTTAGATTTTTAGATTTTTAGATTTATAGATTTTTAGATTTTTAATTACGTTACTGATATTTTCCATATCGCATGATTTTGCAAAATTATGAGAGTTTTCGTTCTATTTTAGGCTCCCTCCTGCCTAACACTGTGCCCAGAACTAGCCGACCCAGAGAACACTTACATCCAGTTCTGTTCACCAGAAGTAAATGAGACCAGACAAATTGAACTGACATTCTTCAACGCAGCAGCTGACTCCCTCACCACATGCGGCTTAGTAACTCTCGAAAACTGTACTCTAAAGAAAGTGATCCAAAACCATCTCAACGTAGAATGCCGCCTCCCCCGTGTACCGGAGTACGATCGGACCTTTTGGTACTACCTGCTGATCCGATTCTTTGCCACAACCATGCTGACAGCCACCCTAACCATAACCGATCCCATCGCGTTGACGATGATCGAACAACACGGGGGTGACTTTGGTCGCGAGAAGTTGTACTCCAGCGCTGGAATGGCGATCTTTACTCCGCTGACGGGACTGATGATCGACTACTACTCCAGCGGCACGGGCGATACCAACTACAGGCCCGCATTCTACACGTACGACGTTCTGCTGGGATTGTCGCTGATTTCGGTGGTGTTCCTTCCGGTTGGCCACAAACAGCCCTCGGAGAGCATCATGAAACATCTGTTCAAGATCCTGCGACTGCCGCACGTGCTGATGTTCATCTTCTTCCTGTTTTTCTTGGGAGCGTTTTGGGGCTTTATCGAGAGCTATCTGTTCGTGATCATGAAAGAGATGGGCTCACCGAACTACCTGCTGGGACTGACCTACACCGTCGGAACGGTGGCCAGCATTCCGATGATGTACCTGACGGGGCCGATTACCCGGTGGGCTGGGCACGTGAATCTGCTGGTGGTGGCGTTTCTGGCGCATGCACTCAGGATTCTGGGATATTCATTTATTGAGTGAGTTACTTAAGTTTGGGGGTCATCCATCAACGACCTAATGCCCTCCTTCTTTCAGTAACCCCTTCTGGTGCTTCCCGATCGAGCTAAACGAGGCCATCTCGTGCTACTTCATGTGGGTCGTGGCCACCACGTACTGCGCCGTGCTGGCGCCGAACAACCTGGTGGCGACCCTCATCGGAGTGTCCGGAATGGTGCACTTTTGCCTGGGTAAAGGCGTCGGATCGTTCGTGGGTGGTTTCTTGATTGCGGAACACGGAACCAGGCTGGGCTTCCGGTACACCGGGTACATTGCGCTGGTTTGTGGTGCCTGCTACAAGCTGCTGCATCTGGTGTGGCTGAAAAAGTATGATAAACCGAGCAAGGAGGAGGCTGCTGAGCATGATCAGACCGTGCTGCAAACGATGCTGGAGAAGAGAGTGTCGTTGGTCCCGGCAGGGGAACAGTTTGCGGGATTGACTGAGAGTTCAAAGTCGGCTGCCTGAATACTAGTGTAATTAAATCTTTCAATTGTAGTAGAATGTAGTGCAATAAATCAACAATTTAGTTGTTTGAAACTATACCTACACAATATTATCATGTCGTATCGTACAGTTAAGCGCATGATATAAAAAATGGTTCTGACGCGTAAACTTTTGACATTGCAAAACGAGTCCATGCTAATGAGATTTAAAGACAATGTGCAAGTGGTTATGTTACAGACATGACCAATATGACAAAAACATTCAAAATCTAAATAAAATCA
The DNA here is from genome assembly GCF_016801865.2 of Culex pipiens pallens. Lineage (NCBI taxonomy): Eukaryota > Metazoa > Arthropoda > Insecta > Diptera > Culicidae > Culex > Culex pipiens. The sequence goes on from NC_068938.1 coordinate 80,988,163, forward strand.
AATTGTTCGCTCTACAGCATTGCCTTGGCCTTCTCGATTGCGAGACTCCTACTCGAAACCGCGGGTCCCGGCCGTCTTTACATTAATTTGGAATTTAATTTTGTTGTGTAAAATTTTACCAACATACCAAACGGGCCCATCGGAAACACGTTGATTGCATTTGGCAGTGAATTTGCAGCACGTTGTTCATCCTGTGTCGACACTTTTGAGACAACAACCAACAATCCATCCAGCCCAGTCCAGGATCATTGCGTTCATCTTCCCACGGGAATCGCAAACATCTGGGCCGTTTATTTATGAAACCTTCCTGCAGGATAAATCCGGGCCCTCATTGCCCTGATTAAACGTCGTTATTGCCGGAGTATAATTTTCCCTCCCCCATCCTAGTGATGTGTACAAGCTTTGGGTTTCCTTTGAGGTTTTCCCAGAAATAACAACAGCCAGCAACGTTTCGGAGCACCACGTTCCGGATCACCTCCGGGGAGGGTGAGTGAAAAGACACACAATAGTCGAAAGATCAGTGTCTTGCGAACCTTCGTGGTGAACGGACACTAGAGCTGCGGTATTTTTTTTTTTTTTTTTTTTTTTTACTACCTAAGCTCAGAGTTATTCCAAACAAAATTCACAGTCTTTTTAAAGACTACCTGAGTTACTTTCCAAAATTCTAAACAGTCTTTTCAAGACTAACCCCACCTGAAATTTTGTTGTATTTTACAAACGAAGCCATCTTTTTAAGAGAACTTTGCTTGCAAAATGCGTCAAAACAAAGGTAAACGCAAATCTTCTGAAGATTTGGTCGTTACGTCGGTGAAGCGTTTGAACGCTAAACCGGCTAACGGAAACAGAAAAAGAAAACAGCCTCATCCGAGGTCTGATTCTGATTCTGAAAGTGAGGTCAATCCTCCAATTCCATTGGCAAACACTTTCGGTGTTTTATCCGAAACTGTTGACAAGGATCCTTCTCCTCGTACTGAGCCTACTGCCGTCGAGAAACGAGTAAAGGCTCCGCCAATTGTAGTGTCTTCCGTCTCCGATTTGGCCAGCTTTCGAACGCAACTGAAGAATTGCAAGGAAACTTGCAATTTGAAGGTTTCGTTCCAGCTTGGTCGAAGAGGAGAATGTCGCTTGTTGACGGAATCTTTACAAGATCACCAAACTTTTGTTGGTTATTTGAAAAACCACAAACACAATTTCTACACGTATGAGACCAAGAATGCTCGTCCATTCAAGGCGGTCCTGAAAGGTCTCTCCAACGACTTGTCGGTGGATGAGATCAAAAACGAACTTAAGGTGTTGCTTGGCTTTGCCCCATCCCAAGTAATACCAATGAAGAAAAAATCAAACGGGAATATTTCTCGCTTTGGTTTGACTTCACAATTTTATCTGATTCATTTCAATAGAAATGAAATCAACAATTTGAAACTTTTGGACAAAGTTCAGTTTTTGTTCCATGTACGGGTAAAGTGGGAGCATTTTAAGAAACATGGCGGTAATGGCCAGAATCTGACCCAGTGCCGGCGTTGCCAGGCATTCGGTCACGGTACTGATCATTGCGCCATGGTTCCAAAATGCATGGTTTGCGGGGATTCTTCTCACGACAAGGACAATTGTCCCGTGAAAGAAGTCACCCAATTTAAATGTGCAAATTGTGGTGGAAATCACAAATCAAATTTCTGGGATTGCCCCATCAGAAAAAAGGTTTTGGATTCTCGTGCTAAGCATCAGCCGAAATCCAAACCGAAATTTTCTCAAAGTCAGGTTGTACCTGCATCTTTAAATCAAACGTTCGTGCTGTCTCACTCGAACAATGCTAGAAATACCCCTACCGTGGAAAAGTTAGGTAACAGCAATGGCATTTCTTATGCCAACGTCGTTTCGGGTTCGGGTTCATCCACGAATTTTAAATCCTCTACCAATTTTCAAATTGGGCAGGTACCTCAAATTTCATTTGAAAATTTTTCTGCTGGCAACGCTTTGGGATCTTCTGATCTCGGCGATGTTACGTTTGAAAAAATGACTTTTTTGCAAAACTCACTGTTTGGTTTGATTCAAACAATGAGTAATGCTACATCCATGATGGAAGCTATCCAGATTGGATTAAAATTTGCGAATGATGTTGTTCTTACCCTGAAGTTTAATCATGGATCTAAGTAATTCCATCAATATTATGAATTTTAATGCTCGCTCTTTAAAAGCGAAAGAAAATGAATTTTTCAACTTTTTACGAGTTCATAACGTGCATGTTGCTGTTATAACCGAAACATTTTTAAAAACTGGCACTTATTTGAAAAGTGATCCAGATTATAAAGTTATAACCAATAACAGAATGAATCGAAATGGCGGTGGAGTTGCAATAGTTATCCACCGTAGTATGACTTATAGCACGTTACGTGACTTTAAGTTAAAAGTTATTGAAAGTTTGGGCATTGAACTTGAAACTTCTTTTGGGAAAATTATGATTGCAGCTGCATATTTACCATTCCAATGCACTGGGGAAAATAAAAATTATTTCAAAGGGGATTTGAATAAACTTACACGGCATAGATCTCGATTTTTGATCATCGGTGATTTTAATGCCAAACACCAATCTTGGAATAATTCAAAAGTAAATTCCAATGGTAAAATTCTATTCAGAGATTGCACTTCTGGTCTTTATTCGGTTTTATACCCGAATGGGCCAACTTGCTTTTCTTCTGTTAGAAATCCATCAACAATTGATTTGGTTTTGACAAATCAAAGTCAGTATTGTGGTCCTTTAGTGACTCATGCTGATTTTGATTCTGATCACCTTCCAGTAACTTTTTCACTTTCTCATGAAGCAGTTACCAGACCCAATAGTTCTGTGTTTAATTACCACAAAGCTAATTGGGACAGGTATCAGCATCATATTGAGAACAATTTAAATCATGATTTTGTTTTAGAAACCAAAGCTGATATTGATTCAGCCTTGGAATCTTTAACTAATGCAATTTTGGATGCTAGGAATATTGCTATTCCTAAAGTCCAAGTCAAATTTGATTCTCCCATTATTGATGACGATCTTCAGCTTCTGATTCGTCTGAAAAATGTTCGTCGAAGACAGTATCAACGTTCTCGTGATCCTGCACTGAAGCGAATTCAAAAAGATTTGCAAAAGGTTATTGACCACAGATTCACTCTCCTGCGAAATGAAAAGTTCGCAAGAGATGTCGAACAAATTAAACCTTATTCCAAACCTTTTTGGAAACTTTCAAAGGTTCTTAAGAAACCTCAAAAACCAATCCCTTCTTTAAAAGATGGTGATAATATTCTATTAACTAATGGGGAGAAAGCTCAAAAACTTGCTCAGCAGTTTGAGAGTGCTCATAATTTCAACTTAAATGTTCTGAGTCCTATTGAAAATCAAATTTCAATAGAATTTCAGAATATTGTTGAACAACAGTTTTCATCAGATGATGTTTTTAATACGGATCTGAATGAAATAAAATCTATTATCAAAAAATTTAAAAATATGAAAGCCCCTGGTGAGGATGGCATTTTTTACATTTTAATTAAAAAACTACCTGAAGCAACTTTAAGTAGCTTGGTCAAAATTTGCAACAAATGTTTTGATTTGGCATATTTTCCCAGTAGTTGGAAAAATGCCAAAGTAGTTCCGATTTTAAAACCGGATAAAAATCCTGCTGAAGCCTCAAGCTATCGGCCCATTAGTTTGCTTTCATCTATTAGTAAATTATTCGAAAGAATAATTCTTAATAGAATGATGACGCACATTAATGAAAATTCAATATTCGCTGATGAGCAGTTTGGATTTCGCCTTGGGCATTCAACTACTCATCAGTTGTTGAGAGTTTCAAATTTAATTCGAAGCAACAAATCTGAGGGCTATTCTACTGGCGCTGCTCTTCTAGACATAGAAAAAGCATTTGACAGTGTTTGGCATAAAGGTTTGATTGCGAAATTGAAAAGGTTTAATTTTCCGATTTACATCGTGAAAATTATTCAAAATTATTTGACGGATCGTACTCTGCAGGTATGTTATCAGAACAGCAAATCTGATCAACTACCTGTACGTGCTGGCGTCCCTCAAGGAAGCATTTTGGGTCCAATTTTATACAATATTTTTACTTCTGACTTGCCTGATTTGCCCCCAGGATGTCAGAAATCACTTTTTGCTGATGATACAAGCATCTCCGCCAAAGGTAGAAGCCTTCGTGTCATCACAAGAAGATTACAAAAAAGCTTGGATATTTTCAATTCTTATTTGAAAGAATGGAAAATTACTCCAAATGCTGCAAAAACTCAACTTATTATTTTCCCTCACAAACCAAGGGCTGATTTTCTTAAACCAAAAAGTCATCACATTATAAAGATGAATGAGGTAAATTTAAAGTGGGAGGATCAAGTGAAATATCTTGGACTTGCTTTTGACAAAAACCTTACTTACAAGGATCACATTGAAAGTATCCAGGTTAAATGTAACAAATATATTAAATGTTTGTATCCACTTATAAACAGGAATTCTAGACTTTGTCTCAAGAATAAACTGTTAATTTATAAACAAATTTTCAGACCTGCCATGCTTTATGCTGTGCCGATCTGGACAAGCTGTTGCTTAACCAGGAAGAAAAAACTTCAGAGGATTCAGAACAAAATTCTGAAAATGATTCTGAAACTTCCTCCCTGGTTCAGCACCAGTGAACTTCATCAATTAGCCGAAGTTGACACTTTGGATGTTATGTCCAATAAGATAATTGATGCATTTCGACAAAAATCATTGCAGTCTTCAGCTGCATTGATCCGCTCTTTATATAGTTTATAAGTTAGTTTTAAGGTATCCCTTTTCCCTATTGTACATGTAGGACCTCCTACATTTGAAATCACTGAATAGCGAAAGCTACAATATTTCATGAATAAATGAAAGTTGCTAGTATTTAAAATTGAGGTGAAAAGTCATCGATTGTGATTGGACACTCAATAATATTTTAACTGAATGAATGTACATGGAAGAGAAAATCAAAATAAATATAAATTAAAAAAAAAAAAAAAAAAAAAAAAAATAGTCGAAAGATGCTGCTGCTGCTGGAAAACCACCAAACCGGAGCAGCAGCCAGGACTTTCAAAATTGCAAGTAAAGGTGGTCCTTGTGGAACAACAAAACCCCCCCCCCCCTCCCAGTTTTCTTCGACCCCCAAGAGATAATCCTTAGAAATTGCTTCTCATCACGTTCACGTCGGTTCGGTTAAGGTCCGGAACCGTCTTCGGAGTGCATCTTCAGCGCTCAAACAAACGCAAACTGCTTTTGGATGGATGAATGGTTGGTTGGCGGAGGAAGACGAGTGAATAGGACACCGACCAGAAATGCAACGCAATGGCGTTTGGAGGGAGGAGGGGGGGTTATTCCTTAGAAAGGATCCACTGATGATGAAGGTGCGGTTGGTTTTAGAGGAAGAACAATTGCCCTCGGTGAACGCCGGATGTGCTGGACCGTGTGCAAATTCAATTGAACCAAAGCGAGCAGCTAACTCAAATTGGGTTTGCGATAATTTTAAGAAAAGGGAGGAAAGTTTGAAGAACTTCTATTTGAGATGCCATTATTTAAGCTACAAGTAGACATTAAGTTTATTTTCTAAAATTAGGTAAAATTCCTGCAAAGTAGAAAACTACGAGTAGTTTAATATTCTTAATTATTATCTCAATTTAAATCAAACATGCCCAAGGGTCTTGATTTTCGGCTCAAAGATTAGAAATCACTCACTCATCGCCGAATCTTTACCGACTGGAGCGCGCAACCATTCGCGAGCGAACACGACACGCTAGCTGCCAGAGCCTTGGCCAATCGCTTCCCATAGCGAAACAAATACTTCGTGATTTTTTTCGCCTATTCCGTCCGTCGAACCGAGTCACAAACGAATAGGGGAAATATACCCATTTTAATCCTTATAAGCGGTCGCTTTTGAATGATGCTGGATAATCTGAAGTGTTCCTTGAAATTTATTAAAACCAAGTACTCCAACGAGTAGAGCAACTTTTTGTGAACATTTCTGTTTATTTTCACTTTTATTAAAAGTTATGCTATTCCTTTTACAAGCATTTAAAAAAAATATTTCCCAAATGCATTCAAATCAGTCGAGTGCATTGGGCCACGCCCATTTTTCTATTTTCAGCTTAGTTCTTTTTTTCTTCCAGCGCTCTTTTGGGTCTGCTTAGTGCTGCCAAAATTGATGAAATTTTAAGCAAACACTCACGCAAAGTAGCATTTATAGAGAAAATTCCCTGGCATCACTAGCTCACTCTAACAGCATGCTGGTGGTGTTGGTGGCCTGGCCACCCTTTGTTCTTTCTTTGCCTTCGCTTCTCGCTCGGTTTTCTTCAGCCTTCGATTGGAATGGGTAATCAAAATCTAAACGTCAAAAGACTTGGCGCGTTTGTTTTTCTGATGGCGCTTGCTAATTATTTACATGTTTCGGTATTATTTTTCAACTGAGTGACTAACAAATGTGCAAAAGAACATGTTGCCGGTAGTTGGAAGCAATTTTATATCTTAAGCGCTTTGAAATCGTTAGCGCAAGTGAAAAGATATTGATGGCGACTTTCGTTAAGCAGTTAACCTCTGATCTTGCGTGTGGATGTGTGTGCCACCAAAATGATGAGAAATGGTCTCGCAAAATAGAAATTATGATCAAAAGTGCATTAAATTTGATCTTTTTGGCCAGAAAAATGGCATAAATTTGCGTGCTTACTTGAGGCAATGCTGTTGCTGGTAAGTTTAAAGTAAAATTAGGTAAAATTCCTGCAAAGTAGTATTTTTGGAGCTTTAATCGAGCATCAAACTCTTCATATGACGAAGATAGGTGTTTGATTAGAAAGGGTATATTTCCCCTATGTTCAGAGAGGAGAGAATCTAACAAAATACCAGCGTGGCGCTCTTTTGGCCTGCGCTACCAGAGTTTGCCGTCAATTTATCTTTGGCATGGTGGAAATTGCTGTAAAATGTGTCTTTGTGTTGTGTTGTCAACAAAATTGCAAAACGATTTTGATAACATTGATTTTAAGCAGTTTAATAACCAAACGTAACCATTTTCAAACAGGGCCAAGCAACACTGCAGCTCTAATCGTGTCCGTCTCATATGTAAAAACAGCAAGCCGAGAAAAACGCGTGTCAAAGTTGTCCCGCCCATAAGGCTGCGTGTTAGAATTTCACGAAAAAGTGGATTTTCTCCGGCTTTCTAGAACCAAGTACTACATTTTATTAGTTTTTCTGATAGTTTTCATTATTTTGAACCAAACTGCATCATTACCTCAAAATTGACGAAATTACATATGGGACGGACTAGCTTCGAGCGGCAGAACACTAGTAGGCAAATTTGGCTATTTTTAGGAGAACACGAGTTTTAGTTCGAGTCACAGAATATTCAGCAAATCGAAATCGGAGTCGCATAAATATCAACAATGAAAGCTTATATTTTTGCAGCAACGATTCAATTTGGTTTAGTTTTGTCATATGAATGCGTTACAACTTGAGCATACAACTAAAACCGTCATTAAAAAAAACAACGAATCATATGATTGCAAAATGACGAACTTTATTTGATCAGGTGGTGTTAATTTCTAAGCAGTTTTCAAAATAATTGCTTAAAAAGTAAATAAAAAATCTGGGTGTAAATAAAAAGAAATAAATCTTTAACAGCAAAAAACTGTCTACATTATAGTTAGCAAAGTGACTAGTTTGGCGCAAGAATGAGCTAAAATTTAACAGTTTAATTTTCCTTGGAAAGCATGACTTGATCAATTCTACATTAGTTGGTTCAATGTATTGCATGGCTTTTTTTCGAACAGGTTATTTATTGAATATTTTGCCTCAACATACATCTAAAATCAATTGCCAGATTATAAAGCCTCTGAATTGAGGCACTAACAAATTGATTGATAATGTTTGCAGAAGAAAAAAAAATCCAGCCTATTCCGTTTTTATAGTCCAACCAGTTGAGCTGAAAAAAAAAGTGTAATAAATCACTTTAAAAAAAATACCTTCAGTATTAGGGTTGTGGAGTCGGAGTCGGAATCTGAGTCTAAATCGATAATCATCATAAGTCGGGGTTCGAGTTGAAGTGGCAGTAGGCTAATATCGAGTCGGAGCTTTTTGAAGAGCTGGAGTCGAAGTTGGAGTAAATCTAAATCTTCAAAAGAGTCGAAGTCGCAAAATTTTCAGCAGTCCATGTCGGAGTCGCTTCAAATGCTAGCCGACCCCACAGCCCTGCTCATTATTATTATTGTCATTTGACAGATTCTGTTGCTGTGACTTCATTTATCATTTGTTTAATTCCAATAACTTACGGTTGTCACGGTGAATAAGCTTGATGCACTGCAAAGCCTGCTCCTTTTCGTCAGGATCAGAAGTTTCTTCGGCAGTCTTTTGCAGAAGAACAATAGTTCGGTCCATTATTTGTTTCGCCATGTATTGGTCCGGAATTCTTAGCTGAATTTCGATTCGGTCGTTGTTTCTGTTCGTTTCCTGTTTTAATGTTATTAAGTCCCGCTGTTGACCTACATGGAAGAAAGATATCGATAACTTTTATTGCACTGTGAAATAATAATATTATGTTGTTTTTGGTGCTTTTTTTTTGTTGATTTTTCAATTGAACTCTCTTCAGCCAATTTATTTTCAAAGATTTTTTTCCATTTGTGAAATGGCATTGAGATCAACTTTTGTCTTACGTAAAGGATGAATTATTTGAATGATTGTTATACGTAACACATTTCAAAGAATCATCAGGGGAAGGAAGAATTCGTGGAAATACCGTACCAAAGCTTTTTTTTATTGATTAGGCTGGTACAAATTTTATTTAATGTTTTTGTCCCCCCGCTTAAAAGTTGGCCCGAAAAATCAGGGGGTAAAAAATATTTTATTAAAAAATTTCAAAATTTCAATGGAAATTGAACTGCAATCAGCTGAAATCAATTTAAAATGCATTCTCCTGCGTTTAAAATCATTTTTAGCATATTTGGGTTGATTTAAAAATGATGATAATTTCTGACCACCCTACAAGAAAAAAGTTATAAATTAGATTGTTTTCCTATTTTTTTAACTGATTTAAAAATTATCATGAAAACAAAATCCGCATCCACCGTAGATCGTTCGCAGCACCGTCCGTTCGAAAACTCCAAGGGCTCGTTTGTCCTCTTGCCGCAGCGTTGAGGTCTCATGACCATAGAGGGCAACCGGTCTAATCAGTAATGTAGATTCAAAAAGTACATTAAATTTCCCTTATAACAACATGTTCCAAATTTTTAGTGTTTTGCCTTCCTCACTGAGGTAATGCTATAATCCTGCTCGAAAAATAAACTTTTGAAAAACAGCTCGTAGACCTATATTCATGTATACCTATCGACTCAGAATCGAAAACTGAACAAATGTCTGTGTGTGTGTGTGTGTGTGTGTAAAAAAATGAAGTTGACTTTATAGCTGTCGGCCACCATTGCTAGTACCAACCACAAGTGTCTTCCTTTTTATCTACAAGGACTTCGCCGCCCTGGGCTCCTAAGTGTATGGAAGTATGGCGACGGCGCCGAATACCCATATTTACACAAAGAATTTTAGAGTGTGTGTGTGTGTATGTGTGTGCGTATTCCCCTTGGTGCTCAAAATTCTTGCCAAGTTTTCTCGGCACTGGCTGATCCGATTTGAGTCAAACAAGTTGTATTCGGTCCGGTTTGGTGCCCCACTATTGAATTGTTTGAAGATCCGATAAGTAGTTCAAAAGTTACGTATAAAAAAGTGTCAAAGTTGCGAATCGGGTGCTGGAATTTTGATGCCGGATCTCACTTAAATGCATATAAACTATGTCCGGATCCATCATCCAACCCATCGTTGGTTAGGTAATCAAAAGACCGTTCCAATGATTCCAAAACATTGAAGATCTGGCAACCCTGTCTCGATTTATGACCACTTAAATGATATGTATGTACTTTTTTGAAGCCGGATCTCACTTAAATGCATGTTAACTATGTCCGGATTAATCATCCAACCCATCGTTGGTTAGGTAATCAAAAGACCGTTCCAATGATTCCAAAATATTGAAGATCTGGCTACCGTGTCTCGATTTATGACTACTTAACTGATATTTATGTACTTTTTTGAAGCCGGATCTCACTAAAATGCATGTTAACTATGTCCGGATCCATCCTCCGACCCATCGTTGGTTAGGAAGTCAAAAGACCTTTCCAATGAGTCTAAAACATTGAAGATCTGGCAACCCTGTCTCGAGATATGACCACTTAAGTGATATTTATGTACTTTTTTGAAGCCGGATCTCACTTAAATGTATGTAAACTATGTCCGGATCCATCATCCGACCCATCGTTGGTTAGGTAATGAGTCTCTCCCATGAGTCCAAAACATTGAAGATGATCGCGCATAACGCAAAGTTATGATCGCTTAAGTGACATTTGTGTATTTTTTTTATTGAGAAATAGATGGAATTTGTGTCCAAACCCATCATATCACCAAATGTTGGTAAAAAGTGAGGAAGGCACCAACCACATAGGTGGATTAAGTTAGTTTTTCTCTTTAAAAATACTTTTTTTTCGGATTTCTGAGTACGCCATCAAATCGGGCGTACAATTTTACATATAAGTCCCTTTGACACCAAATTTCTATCTCATCTTCGTTTCAGGCTGCAAATTATTGAAAAAAACCTCTTTTTTCACATGTTCAAAAATGGAAAGGGTCGTACCGTCACGAGATATAAAAAAACGGACCTCGGATTCGTGATCAGGGACAAAAGTTACCCCTTAGGACAAAGTTTCACGCAAATCGAAGAGGGGTCGGGGCAACTTTTCCCAATTTCGTGTGAGTTGGTAGAGAATTACCCCGGTTGGATCTGGGATCCACACTTACTCACCTTGGATGTTCATTGCAACGTCTTCTCTTATTCCAAAATATTGACTAATTCACAATGTTCTAGCAACCTTTAAATAGAAATATTTTGACATGTAACATAATAAATATAAATAGAAATATTTTGACATGTAACATTAACTAACAAACTGAAGATTTTTGTCAATTTTTTTTTAAATTTGATTTGTAAGGTGCCACATATTTTAGCCTGTAGCAAATCATTCACAACTGCTGAATTTAAGATTTTTCGTAACCTGTTTATTAAATCGAATACCCATACAACGTATAAATACTACAATTTGTCTTATATTTCATTGCGGCACAGTTATTACTTCAGAGATCTTAAACCCCACTGACACGGGCTCCCTATAGCTGGCTTTAAGGTAATGAACTGACAAAAGTGTAATCTGAGCACCAGTTTTAGATTATATGTGATCAGCCTCGCTCTCAAGCTGTTTGGGACTCAACTCGCATAAACTTGTTCCATTAGGTTCAACGTGTTGCAACGCGTTCAACGAGTTTGATTTCGATTGACTGACTTACGTTGAAATTATTTTGGGAATATAACTGTTACCATGCTTTATTTTTATAGGAAAAACAAATGCATTATCTGAGAAATTTGTAATCTTACTACTAGTTACTAGAACAAAATCACCACTAACTTTTTAAACTTATATAGTTCACACAAACAACGGTCGTGTCGATGGGTATCACTTGATAACATGTTAGTAGAAACTGAACGGGGCTTTATATACGGCGCCAAGCGTTGACCGCCCGTGAAAAAAAGAACCACGTTGCCACGTGTTGGTAACTAACTTGTTATGACTGGAATACTATGTTTATTTCAAAAGGGTACATTTTCGTAAAACTGTATTTCACACTTATAAGGTGAAACTATTATTATGTGTTGTATATTATAAAACTGCTTCAAAAATAGGTCACTGTTTCCACGCAACGAAATCCATGAAAATTTCAGCGATGACCTATACATGTTAGGGTAACAAAATGTTCGTAATTGAAATACGCAACTTCAAGTTATCGCAGTTTTAGTGAAAAATGTCTATTTTTACCCGTTTTCGTCATTTTCCCATTTTTGCGCGTGGCGCGTCGAAAAACCCAGTTTTTATTTGTAAAAAATCGTATCTCAGAAAATTGAAAACATAACTTCACCATTTTTTGATATGTTATGTAAAATTTTCCGAGGAATCAGGTAAAAATATTTTCAGACATAGGCTCTTTGGTCCCGAGACCTTCAAAACAGCATTTTAAGTTTTCATACGACCTTTTCAAATGTTAAGCTAGATTTTTGAAACTTCTTACTATTTTTCCCAAATAGCCAAACTAATCACCTTTCTTTTGCGCTCAAGACAGCGAAAATCGGTTGAAATGGTGAGGAGTTTTTTTTTTAAATGTCGTTTTTGCAAAAATCGACGAAAAATGCCATTTTTCGGACCACCCTAACACGGCGTAGGTGACCCTAATGTCCAATCAAAAAAATACGGATCTAATTATTTTGGCCAAGGAACCCCCAGAAAATTTTTGAGCCCGATCGGAGAACTTTTTTTTCGAATCATGCTGTTTTCGTGGGGAATTGCTGATATAAAACAAAAACAAATCAGAATTTTAACGTTTTTTTATAACTTTGTGAGTTTATAATTATAGCCAAGTTTTTAAAGTGTCAACGGATAAAATAATCAGCATACATTTCGTCCCTCGGTTAAGCTTAGTTTAACACGGGTTTGAACACGTTTTTGGTGAAATGCTGATGATAAATTCTTCCGTAACGTTACAACGGTTTTGCGTTTCGTTTTTAGTTTTTTTTGTTTTAACTCGGAAATTTCAAAGCAAACACCTCAATATTTTTACAGATTCTGAAAGCACGTTAAATTTGCCAAAATAATCAACTTCGGTTCGGGCTAAGGATTTACCGTTTCGATTGTTGTTCTACGAGCGAGAGCGTGAGTGTGAGATTACAACGGACTAGACTTTTGTGGTTTTGTTGAGCGTTTAGCAGAACTTTTTTATGTTTTTTTTTAACATAAAACTGCTGAATCGAATGGCATCATTGATTTTTTGAAAAAAAGTTAAGCTAGTTTTTTTTGCAGACGCTGTAGGGGAAATACACCCATCTTAATCACTGAGCTGTTCGACCAATTCTCATCACTTTTGTCGTTTTCCGCTATTAAATCAACATTTTCAGATGTATCAACATCAATGGAGACTTGCTTGCTCACTTTTATTTGAGTTATTTGTTACTTTGGAACAGTCAAAAACACTTTAAGAAAGCTGTAATTCATGATCAAAGTGCTGATAGGCTGATAATAGAAATAGGCTGAAAAAGGGTATAGTTCCCCTACATCGCGTGACGTTACAACGCAGACTTTTTCAAAAAGAGTGTTCTGATTGCGTTGAAACGTCACGGAAATTCTCAACGCTGAATCTTTGCAAAAAATTGACCAATTTCGATCTACCCAGTTGCATTCGACGGAAATTTATACAATTTTTAGAAAAGGCTGCAATATAAAATTTGTAAATAAAACCAAAACAAATTAAAACTTTTACTTTTTTTAACTTTATGAGTCTAAAATTATATTTAAGTTTTTACTATGACAAAAGAGAAATGATTCTTGGAAATTTCCAGAATAAAATAATCACCATACATTTTGACCCACGGTCAAAATCGGTTGCAACGCGACGAAACGCGTCTAACGGCGTTGTACGAGTTTACACGGGTTTGAACACGTTTGCCGTGAAGAGTTGAGTCAGCGCTAGCACAAAGACTATATAATGAGTGGCTTAATTTTTAAAACCTCAATTTTCGGTAAGGCCCTGCAAGGTAAATATAGCTGTACTCGTTGATTTTTTTTGTCGAAAAAAAGAGGCTTGTGTTTTTAATTGTAGTGGTTCCACTTATTAAAGTGCTTTATTGTGTCTACTTACTGAATTTTTGTGCTTTTAGTTACTTCAACTGCTGGATTACTTAGAAATAATAGAAAAACTAACCTGATTTACCTAACAATGTGTGTGCGGCGTAATCGAAACTTTCGTAAACGGATGAAAAACAAGGTAATTTGTTAAGGTTGTATATTTAGGAGTAACAACTAAAAAGTTCTTCAATTTTTAACCAACATCTGATACAAACTTACCAGCGCCCTACAACTGGTGTCAGATTGATACTGCATCTACCAGCGTTCATAGTGGCAACTCAGCTGGTCATTGATTCTGTAACTCGCGAGCCTGTACAAACCAATTTGACCAATATGCAGCGAGAAATCGGTAACACAGCAATGATTAGGCAGAACCATTTAATCTGACATTTTACACTTTTTTCGCCCCTTAGATCGTCTCACCGAAGCAGAAAGTATCGTGGATTCAACGCAGACTGATTCGAATTTTTCTTGAGTTAGATGCTAGTTAGGATTATCAATAAAAACAAATAAACTCGATGACTTCACGAAATCATCTAACAGTTTATTTGATAGCTTACATTTAGATTTAAAAGCAGTTCTTAGGTCAAACAGTAAAAATGTCAATTGAAATGTAATGAGTTGAAATAAAGTGCTGATCAACAAAGATCGTAACAGCACTTTGTTCCGACATGGTTGACACTTTTTAAG
>NC_068938.1:81002758-81106815 GCF_016801865.2 Culex pipiens pallens
CAGTGTTTCTCAACCTTTTTCGTTCCATTCCCCCCTTGACTAATTTTCAAGAGCCCCATTCCCCCCTACCCTCCTGATTTTGAACTTGTTGGTATCAATGCATGAATATCATAATTTGATAAAACAAAATATTTTTATAAAAAAAATAACATGTTCTTACCAAGAATAAACCAATCATGTAATACATTAGAAATTTTCTAAAGTCCTACAGAATCTCATACGCGAATTCATTATTTCTTTTGAATAACCCCTTTGTTGCAATGATAATTTTAAATGGCATGATAATTTAACCAAAAGAATCATTCCAGTTGTTCAATTTCATAAGAAGCAAATCGATGTCTTTAAAATAATCTTTTTCAAAAGCCCAAATAACATCTGGGGTTCTTTTTGAAATCAAAAATATCGAGAATTATTTAAAGCAAATCTGTTTTAATATTTCAAGAACAACACATTTTTCAAAACATGTAATAACTTACAGAAGTGAAAGTGATCGCTTAAAAAAAATCTAATTATCGATTTTAGAAAAATGCCGGAAACTCAACTAAAAGTTGTTAGAAACTGTGTAAATTTACAAACATAATTTGAATAACTTTGAAATTTATTTGTAAACATGAAATTTACAAAAAAAATACATGTTGAAATAAATTCGATTTACGATAAATCCTCATTCCCCCCCAAAAATGGTCGAATTCCCCCCCAGGGGGGAATTCCTCACCGGTTGAGAAACACTGTTTTAAGCCAATTAAAAATTAAAATTACGCGATATCTAGTCTGCGTTGAAACCACATCGGTCGACATGGATGCAGGCTGATGGATCAGCACGACTCGAATTGGATCGATACGGTATGTTCACTGAGATAAAACTGATAATAATCATGTGTTTGTTTTAGTTGTATTTTGTGGTGTGCCAACCAGTTCAACAGCATAACTGAGTTAATTGGAGGAACTGCCAACTTCTAAAACGAAAAAAAGCATACGTCTTGTAAGTAATGAATAATTTTACCCGGACAGACGGTAATAACAAGATTCATGCCATTTCAATAACAAATTCTGTTAAAATAACAAAAAGTGTTATGGAATATTCTTGCAATATCCATTTTTGCATCAGAGTTTAATAACAGTTTATGTTATCATAACAAAATTTGTTATTGGTCTGATATTGGTTGAAAGTCAAAACAACTTTGGAATAACATTTTTTTTATGGAAGAATACCTTCAACTGTTATTGGGATGATCGGATTAGTTGTTAAAATAACAAAAAATAATAACAAAGATTTGTTCGAAAAATAACTAAAAATGTTATTAGTCTGTTATTACAATAACAATCCAATTACAAAAAATTCATAACGACGAAGAACAAACGTTGTTATAAATAACATAAAATGTTATTGGCCTAGTATTTTCAAATATCAAAAAATGTTATTCTTAAATTATTTCCGTCTGCTCGGGTAGTCAATTTGAAAAAACAAATTCTTTTGACTTTTCAGATATTCTCAATGAACTGATGTACTGGACTAGTCAAGACAAATTGTAGTCATCGAAGGATTGCAAAAAGCAAAGCAAAGCAATTCACTTTAACGACCCCCGGGTCTTTTGTGGTCTCTGTTGCAAGTTTCTGCTCATTTCTAGGCCTCCGAAGGTTATGTGTTATGAGTCACCCAAAACCTCTTTTACGCAAATAGACCGACGTTTTACTTTCCCATCCAATAGAAGGCCAGGAGGATAAGGCGGGAATCGAATCTGCGCCCCATAGCAACTTAGGAATCGGCAGCCCAAGCCGGACCATCCATAAACCACGTGGACACTTTTTTGGAATCTCAGGACCCCCTCTCCCCCTCGTGAAAAATTTCCATACAAAACAAATCTGTTTTGCGTGGACAACCGTTTACCCCCCCTCCCCCCTCATCTTAGGTGTCCACGTGGTTTATGGATGGTCCCATTAATTTCTTATTTTTAATAATTTATATGGATATTTCAAATTTCATGTATCATTAAAATAAAAGAAATCAAGAAAATCATTAAAATTGTGCAGGTTAAGGTTTTTGAATCCGAAATCCCGTATATTACAAAAAACACTCAACAAATAAAGTGGCCAGACCTACTCCGTTGCATTAACCGCAGCGAAGATTCAGTGAACGGAGAACATTTCACAGATTCTACGGGTGAGGAAGGATGCGTGGACATACCGTACCTGAGGCTCCGGATCAGTTTTGATGTGGTGTGTGTTGAACTGTCGTAAGTTTTTTCTTCAAATTCATCATATGGGTCAGATTTCAAAAAAGTGTCCACGTGGTCCCTATAAAACTGTGATGAATATTGTATCACTCTAAAACACAACCTCTGCAAAGTTGCAATAAACCCGAAATTTTTAAAATGAACATATATGTTCTGAATGAAAAAATGACCCTTCTGGGTAATTGCAGATTCAAAAAGTACATTAATCTTTCTTCAATTGGGCCATTAGAAGAATGTAAAGCTAATGGCATGTCACAACTTTCTTTGCAGTCTAGTTACGGTAAATGCTTTTAATACTTTTTATGTATTTTTACGATGCAGAATTCTTTTTTTCAAGATTTCTCACTATTTAATCGAGCGTCCAATTTCACATAAAAATTCTTTTGACAGTAAATTTTCAAATTGTTTCCACTCCAGCCTGCAAATTATTACAAAATACGTTTTTTTCGAATCATCAAAAATAAAGGGGTCGTACCGCCCCTCCGTATCGACAAATGAACCTCAGATTAGTAATCAGAGACCTGAGGCAACTGCTGTGTGAGTTGTCAGAGAATGACCCTAATATATTTATTTTAATAAGGATGAATGTGTAATAGTAAGGACTTTTCAGAAGAAAAAAAACTCATAACATGGACGTAAAAAAAATGTTGAAAATCGTTTTTTTTTTAAATCTACGTTTCTTCAAAAAATCATAACTGTGGCTCAAAAGACCTACATTTTTGAAAAATATTTGCAGCGACCATATATATTTTACAAAATATTTAGTGCCTTTTACATTCTTAGCATTCATTATTACAATTTTTAATATGAAAGTATGCTTTTAAAATATCATCCAAACTGTACAAACCACTCACCGCAGAATTAATAATAAACAACGCGCACAAGTTAAACTCCCTCCTCCTCCCCCACGCTTCTGAGTTTGGTTGGAAAAATATGGTCGCGCACTTCATCACTCACCTTCGCAAAAGTACGCTACAATTTGTCACAGAATCAGTGCCCCTCCGTCCAGGACAAATGTGCCACGTCGACATTCCCCTCTCGGCAGAGGTGTTGAAAAGTTTTCAGTCAAAAGATAAATAACAGCAAATAAGTGCTACTTCCGTGCTACCTTCACCCACTAACTGCACCCCCTACCCTACCCCTAAAATCCTCAGCGATGAGTGCACGATTCGAGCAAAGTCATGGCCGCCAAGTAGTTTGTGCAAGGAAACTGTCATCACATTCCAACCAAACTGCAGCAGCAGTAGCAGATGCAGCGGAAAAGCTGAGAGTGACACCGACGATGACCTGGAGAACCTTGCGGGAGGATTTCGCCAACCAGAGACACAAACACATAAATTTCCGTCATCTTCCCAGCGATGCTACACCGGAAGTTTTTTGAAAGAGGGGGAGTGCAGGGTGTTGGAGGGCAAAACAACCACAAAAATATGTGTGTGCTAGCATTTGGAGAGGACAGCCCATCTTTACTGTGCGTTGCACACACATACAGACGGAAGAGCGATCCGCACACATATCTACACTTACTTTCATCATAACTAACCATCTTTGGGGAAGGGGGTGCTGTTAACTGAGCAGAATGTCATGCACAACTTTTGCAGAGCTTTGGAGAAGCTCATGTTGAGCAAACGCCCACCTGAAATGATTATGGCACGCTCAAGTTCTGAAGACCTGGAGAAAACTTTACACGAGATGCTTGAATTCTTGTTTATGCTAGTTTATGAGAGTTTAAAGTTTTGTTGGCTGATTTTAACAAAACAAGAAAATATTGTCAAACAAAGTTCTAAAAATTTAATTTTTCAAGTTCACAATCAAATTTTCAATTGAAAAGGACTCAACTTTTTGCCTTTATCGACTCATCAAATTCTGATCAAATTTTTTTTGTTTTTTGTTTTTTGTTTTTTGTTTTTTGTTTTTTGTTTTTTGTTTTTTGTTTTTTGTTTTTTGTTTTTTGTTTTTTGTTTTTTGTTTTTTGTTTTTTGTTTTTTGTTTTTTGTTTTTTGTTTTTTGTTTTTTGTTTTTTGTTTTTTGTTTTTTGTTTTTTGTTTTTTGTTTTTTGTTTTTTGTTTTTTGTTTTTTGTTTTTTGTTTTTTGTTTTTTGTTTTTTGTTTTTTGTTTTTTGTTTTTTGTTTTTTGTTTTTTGTTTTTTGTTTTTTGTTTTTTGTTTTTTGTTTTTTGTTTTTTGTTTTTTGTTTTTTGTTTTTTGTTTTTTGTTTTTTGTTTTTTGTTTTTTGTTTTTTGTTTTTTGTTTTTTGTTTTTTGTTTTTTGTTTTTTGTTTTTTGTTTTTTGTTTTTTGTTTTTTGTTTTTTGTTTTTTGTTTTTTTGTTTTTTGTTTTTTGTTTTTTTGTTTTTTTTTTTTCTTCTCCATTTTCCTATTTTTTCCTTTGTAACTTTTAATTTTTCTTTTTTTGTTTCTTTTTCATTCTTTTTGTTTTGCATTTTTTCTTTAGTTTTTTTCTTTATTTTTCATTTTTTTTTTGTTTTCCAGCTTTTTTGTCTAATGATTATATTTGTATTTGTTCTTTGTGACAACTTTTTTATTTACTTTTTCCTTTTTTTCACTATATTTTTTTTCCTTTTTAATCTTTTGTTTTCTTTTTTTGTTTTTTTTTATCTCTTGATTTTTTTGTTTTAAAATTTTTATTTTTATTTCTTCTTTTTTGCCACTTTCCTTTTTCAATGTTTTGATGCTTTTTTTTTTACTTTTTTCGTTTTGTCATTTGTGTCTTTTGATTCTTTTGTTTGTTTTTTTTTTCTTTTAAACTTTTTATATTTTTCCCTTTTATTTACTTTTACTTTTTTAAACTTTTAAATAAGTTGAAACTTGGAGCGATTGTATACGAACCGATTGTTTCAAAAAAATTTGCTCCTTTATTAAAAGCTTTGAAAATATTTGCCATCAAACTTTCCTGAAAAAAAACAATTAAAAATCAATTCAAGGGAGCTTAAATTTGTGTTTCAAACCGTTCAGAAATTTTCTTATCATTTTCGAAGCTTCGTAAAATCTTGTGAAATTTCAGTTCTCAACATTAACGTTAGAACTGATAGTTACCATTATATCATTTTTTAAAAATAAAGGTTAATTGTTAGTGGACATTTATTGCATTTTTTTTATTTCTCTTAAATACTATGGTTTAGATTTTCTTTACAAAGGTTTAGATTTTCAGAATTTTATAGTACTTTCTAAAGCCTGCCAGTAAAAAAACAGTTCAATTTATTTTGCTGCTCAATTTGCTTGAAATCCGTTTTACTTTTAAACTTTACTACTATTCATTCCACAGAATTATTGCCCAATGTCTGTTGAACTCGGATGAATTACACACATTTGCCAGACCAGCAAGCTTTCGCCCTTCCTCGTGGAGCAACCTGCAAATCTCTTTCATTTATTAGTTCTAATGGCATCAAATGTGCATCGCTGGAATGTGTATGAACCATTTTTTTGTGTGTGTGCCGTTGTTTCCCTTGAACCTGCTCAACAAGCATTCCAACCGGATCATACACCATATTCTTGATTTACACAACGAAATGGGGGTGTTTAATTCGAGAATCGTTTAAAAAAAGAATGTCCATGACTTAATTTAAGAATATGACTTAAATTAAGAATCTTTGGGATTTCGTAATTTGTCGGAGAATTTTCAAAATGTATCAATATTATTTTGTTTGGTTATGTTATTAAAACATTTTTGCATGGTTTTGGAACACCTGGGATGTTCTAGTCCATCCGAAACTTCCGGAAATTTTGTGCAGCAGGCTAACCGAAGAAACAAGTTGAAACTTAAAAATTTTGACAACGGATCCTACCCAGACTGCTTCAGTGAGTGCGGTAGGCTACAGTGCATTGTTGTAGTAACTGATTGGGATGATCTGGGACATCCAAGGACTCCCTGGAGTTAAGATCTGTGGGTCTACCGCCGTAACAAGCCAGAGGTCGACGGATTTTGACCCCGGAATATACCCGTATAGCTTCAGTGAGTATGGAAGAATACTTTGCTGATGTGTAGGGATGTCCTGGGTCATCCAAGGACTCCCTGAAGTTAAGATCTGAGGGTCTACCATCGTAACAAGCAAGAGGTCGACGGATTTTTACCCCGGAATATACCCGCATAGCTTCAGTGAGCATGGTAGACTACTTTGCTGATCTGTTGGGCTGTCTTAGGTCATCCAAGGACTCCCTGGAGTTAAGATCTGTGGGTCTACCGCCGTAACAAGCAAGAGATCGACTTATTTTGACTCCGGAACATACTCGCATAGCTTCAGTGAGTATGGTAGACTACTTTGCTGATGTTCTAAGATGTTTTAGGTCGTCCAAGGACTCCCTGATGATCTGAGGGTCTACCGCCGTAACAAGCAGAAGGTCGACGGTTTTTGACCTCGGGACATACCCGTATAGCTTCAGTGAGTATGGTAGACTACTTTGCTGATGTGTTGGGATGTCCTGGGTCATCTTAGGACTCCCTGGAGATATGATACACCACCAGATCTTAACTCCAGGGAGTCCTTGGATGACCCAAGTCAGGCCAACACATCAGCAAAGTAGTCTACCATACTCTCTGAAGCTATGCGGGTATGTCACGGGGTCAAAATCCGTCGACCTCTGGCTTGTTACGGCGGTAGACCCACAGATCTTAACTCCAGGGATTCCTTGGATGACCCAAGTCAGCCCAACACATCAGCAAAGTATTCTACCATACTCACTGAAGCTATACGGGTATATTCCGGGGTCAAAATCCGTCGACCTCTGGCTTGTTACGGCGGTAGACCCACAGATCTTAACTCCAGGGATTCCTTGGATGACCCAGGACATCCCAACACATCAGCAAAGTAGTCTACCATGCTCACTGAAGCCATGCGGATATGTTCCGGGGTCAAAATCCGTCGACCTCTTGCTTGTTACGGTGGTAGTCCCACAGATCTTAACTCTAGGGAGTCCTTGTATGACCCAGGACATCCCTACACATCAGCAATGTAGTCTTCAATACTCACTGAAGCTATGCGGATATGTTCCGGGGTCAAAATCCGTCGACCTTTGGCTTGTTACGGCGGTAGACCCACAGATCTTAACTCCAGGGAGTCCTTGGATGACCCAAGTCAGCCCAACATATCAGCAAAGTAGTCTACCATACTCTCTGAAGCTATGCGGGTATGTCACGGGGTCAAAATCCGTCGACCTATGGCTTGTTAAGGCGGTAGACCCACAGATCTTAACTCCAGGGATTCCTTGGATGACCCAAGTCAGCCCAACACATCAGCAAAGTATTCTTCCATACTCACTGAAGCTATACGGGTATATTCCGGGGTCAAAATCCGTCGACTTCTGGCTTGTTACGGCGGTAGACCCACAGATCTCAACTCCAGGGAGTCCTTGGATGTCCCAGATCATCCCAATAAGTTACTACAACATTGCACTGTAGCCTACCGTACTCACTGAAGCAGTCTGGGTAGGATCCATCGTCAAAATTTTGAAGTTTCAATTTGTTTCTTCGGTTAGCCTGCTGCACGAAATTTCCGGAAGTTTCGGATGGACAAGAACATCCCAGGTGTTCCAAAACCATGCAAAAATGTTTTAATAACATAACCAAACCAAATACAATTGATACATGATGAAAATTCTCCGACAAATTACGAAATCCCAAAGATTCTTAATTTAAGTCATATTCTCAATTTAAGTCATGGACATTCTCATTTTAAGTCATGGCTTAAAAAAAGTTGCGTAAATCGAGAATCGTTTAAAAAAAGGTGACTTAAAAAAAGAATATGGTGTACCAGGAGTGCCAGGTTGCATATTTCAGGTGGTCTGCTCGAAGCTTTTTTCGTTGATTTCCATCCCCAAAATATGGGCCCACCATCAGGCATCATGAATGCAAATTAAATTTTTGCTATTTGTATGCCAATGACCTCCACCTCACCATCTCTCCAGTCCTTACTTTCGGTGCACCTATAGGGCTTTGCCATTGACCTGGGCTCGGGCAAAGCAAGGCCCGAAAATGTGCCACCCTGAGCCCTCAACGTGAGTGGCGAATCTGTTTCGTTCGTGCATGGCAAGCATTCCATCATATTGACATAAAGCGGGATTTCCCCCAGCAGCGCCAGGATTTCCATATTTTAGTAGCCCCCGTGTGCCGAGAGTTTGGATTTTTTTCTTTTCGTTCGTAATATCATAACTCAAGCTTCAGCTTTCATTTTTCATCCCGCGCGCAAATTTCCACTGTCCACTCAGTATATGTGTGTGTGTGTTGTGTTTACGGAAAAGACACATCGCAGCGTACTTTTCTGAATTGGATGAGTGATGGATGGTGGTGCTGGGTGTAGCACAGGGAAGATTTGAATAATTCGTGGAATGCTAGGAATCCTGAAAATGCCGAAATTAATTAACTTTCTAAGCCTAAGCTCTCGTTACTGAAAAAAACATGCTAATTAGAATTCCAGTTCGTCGCAGTCGTGCTATCTAGTCACACGTACATTTTTGTTCAAATTGAGTTAAAGAACGCCATTTTGTGCAGCTCACAATGCTTCACCTTTTGACCTTCACAGATTCCCAAAATTCGATTTCAATCCTGAGATATTCAATAATAACCAAAAAAACTCCGTGCATTGTTGTCACTTTTCATTTGAAAGAAGTTTCAATCTTGTCGTGCTATTTTGACACACCCTGAAAATTGATGAATTGATGACAATTGTTAACTGGCCTTAAGGACTTTAGGTCAGAATGCGTTTGACACAAGTACATGGCCGACTACCGTAAACACTTTTTATTATATCTTGGGACTCCGATGTGTTTGTTATTGTTTACAATGCTAGCTCTAATTATTGTTTATTCAAGGTCAAACATTAAAACGCATTTTTCTCGGTACGTCAAAAAGCGACGTGCGATAAGATGGCACGACAGCGTCTAGTTACATATTCATATTCAGTCAATTAAAAGAAAAATCGATCAAAAAATCAAATGAGGACTAAGTTACAGGACGTTGAGTTACCAGTAGTTTATTATTTTTTTGGCTTCAGAAAAAACTTTTTGTCTGTGAAGCGATCTACAAACTTTAACTGAATAATGCTCATTAAAATAATAAAATTTTTACACAAATCGTGGAAAAGAAACAAAAAGAACAAAAATGTTGAAAACCTAAAAATCTTAAATGCTCAGAATGTATTAAAACGTAAACTTTTGCATTGTGCATAACTTCTACTTTTTAAAAAAGATTTTTAATAAAATTGCTTTGTGTATTTGCATTCTTCCAAACGTTATAACTTTTTTTCGAAGGATAATTTTTTTTAAAAGGATAAGTTTTTATTTACTTGAGCTTTTGCTAACTAAATTTCACAACATTCTCGCATTTTTTAAACAAGATTAAATTTGTTTCTAGATCAATTCTTTGTCAGAAACGGAAGTACGCCAGGCATTGAAGGACTTAGACTCATCAAAAGGACCAGGACCCGACGGAATAGCACCTGCATTCCTAAAGAACCTTGCAGAAGAATTGACATTTCCACTGCATCATCTTTTCAACATGTCAATAAATACTGGAAAATTCCCACAAACATGGAAAAAGTCTTTTTTGGTGCCTATTTTCAAGTCAGGCCCAAAATCAGACATACGTAATTATCGCGGAATTGCCCTTTTGTCTTGCATTCCAAAACTTTTCGAATCTATTATAAATGAAAAAATCTTTCAGCAAGTAAAAAACCGCATTACATGTAAACAGAACGGCTTTTTTAAAGGCCGCTCTACTAGCACCAACCTTTTAGAATTTGTAAATTTTACACTGAATGCAATGCATAATCGCAATTTCGTAGAAGCAATTTACACAGACTTTAGTAAGGCATTTGACAGAATCGACATACCATTATTAATCTTCAAACTGCAGAAAATTGGAATTCAACCGAATCTTTTGGAATGGCTTAAGTCATATTTGACTAAGCGCGAACAAATTGTTCGCTTCCAAAATGTACTATCGGAATCAATTCACGTCACCTCTGGGGTTCCGCAAGGATCCCATCTAGGACCTCTTCTTTTCATCTTGTATGTAAACGACATTTCCTTCATTCTTAAAAAAATTAACGTACTTGTATATGCAGACGACATGAAATTGTATATGGAAATAGGAAATGCCAATGACAGTCATGTATTCCAAAACGAAATTAATCTTTTCTACACATGGTGTAGTAAAAGCCTACTCCAATTGAATGTAAAGAAATGTAATTCCATTGCCTTCAGCAGAAAACATGAAACACCAAACATAACAGTATTATTAGGAAACCAACCAGTAGAAAAATGCAAAGTAGTACGTGATCTAGGTGTCATCCTAGACTCACAACTAACTTTTGTAGAACACTATAACACAATAATAAACAAGGCAAAAAGTACATTAGGCTTTATAAAGCGCTTTGCATTCAACTTCCAGGACCCGTATACTATTAAATTACTCTATATAACGTATGTCAGGCCACTCTTGGAATACTGTAGTATCGTCTGGAATCCATACTATGCCGTACACCAAGCACGTATTGAATCTGTCCAAAAACAATTCTTACTGTACGCACTACGTAAACTTAACTGGACTGCATTTCCTCTCCCATCGTATGAAGCACGCTGCATGCTCATAAACATACAATCATTACAAGAACGTCGTAAATTTGCCATGCTCTCTTTCATCAACGACATTATTTCTCAACGCATACAGTCAGCAGCATTATTTTCAGTAATACGCAATAGTATTCATGAACCAAGCCGTACTCTTAGACATTCACAACTTTTTAGAATAACTGCATACACGACAAATTATTTAAAAAATTCGCCATTAAATCAAATGATGCGCTTTTATAATGAAAATTCACAGTACATACATTTCGACATGTCTAAACCGGAACTACGAAAAAATCTGTACAATAGAAATAATATCTAGTATGTAAGAAAATTGTAAGTAGTCTACATAAGCTTGACGAATAAACAATTGACTATGGATATCATGCTTCAAGGCATCGATATATAAAGTAATATTCTTAATTTTTTTGGTTAGTTTTTGCATGACCAATTCTTGAATAAATTCATGAAATGATTGTTTTTTTCATTTCTGAGAGTAATTTCATTCTTTCAAACATCTTGTAATTATTTTTTTTCAAGACATAAACAATAAAGAAAATATAACAAGATCAATTCTTTGAAACTAACAGATCAAACATAGGCACATTTTAATTTTTATTTCAGAGATAAAATTGTCACGTTTTTTTTGTAGGAGTTAAACATTTCAAAAACACGAACAGTTCTAATGATTAAGTGTTTTAATTCATTAATCTTCTTTGACCCAATCCATACATTTAATTTTTAAGCGAATTTTGATTTTTTTGCCAATATTTAAACAACATGTATGCTTTCGTGGTAATTTTTGCCGCGTTTTCTGTACGATTAAGTTCGATGTGAAAATAAGTATTCAGGATTTAATATCTCAAGTTGTTCTAAACGGTCCTATAAGCTATTGTGTTTCATATGTTTCTAGTTCCTTTTTTTTTGTTAAAATACTCTTGATAAACATTTAGTTCTTTGTTTTATCGCAATTTGTTTTTTTTTTAGTTTTTTTTGTCAAGCTGATTATTCAATTTTTCTTAAATGTGTAAAACAAGCAAACAAATCAAAAAGTGACTGGAAAATTTTGAAAAAAACACTGAAAAAATCAAAGTGATCAGAGATTATAGAACAGGCCTTTAAAATCCACTTTCAAAAATGATAATTTTAAATTTCATGAAAAAATATGAAATAAAGTTTTTGCAAAACAATTTTTTTTCCAAAATTTAGAGGTCGATTTGAAAAACTTTTGTTCTATTACAAATTTAACTTTTCTTTGTTTTATGTTTTTCGGGAAAAAGATAAAATTTCAAAAATAAAAATTCAGGTTCTTACTGAAAGATTTTTTTGTTTATCTCGATTTGTATTAACGTTGTAGTGACATACAACTTGTTTTTTTACGATTTTCCTTTAATACTAAAATGTTTTGTGTTATGTATAAAATATGTTGATAGTCCAGACTCGACTATCCGATGTTCCGATTATCCAAAGTTCGATTATCCCAAGGTTTTTATAGGACTTTGGATAATTGAACCGTTTTATTTTTTTTGTTGTTTTAAACATTAAATTCGAGATCTGAGTCCCCATTTTAGTCAAATTTGAATAGATGATTGCCTTTTAAATAATAAAATACATTTTTTCAATATTTCGTCACCGCCATATTGGCCGCCATTTTGGATTTTTAATCACTTTAGCGTAGTTTAGGGTTCATACTTAAGCTCGACAATCAAAAATTAGACCCAAAAAATAATCCGGGACTCGATTATCCGAAGTGAAATTTTTCTGAAGCCTTCGGATAATCGAGTCTAGACTGTTTTATTTATTATTCAGATAAATCACAACATTTTGCATAAGTTTTATTTTTCAATTTAAATTATTCTACTGATTGTTATCGATAATTTGTTTGCAAAAGTTTAAAAAATATTTTAAAAATATTTTTTTTGTTAACAAAGTTGGAAAATATGTTATAGATTATTTACTTTCACTTTTTTATATACTTGAGCAGTTCTCTACGGAATCGGTCTTTTTTCTTTAATTTTAATTTTTGTATTTTTTAATCCGGCTGAAACTTTTTTGGTGCCTTCGGTATGCCCAAAGAAGCCATTTTGCATCATTAGTTTGTCCATATAATTTTCCATACAAATTTGGCAGCTGTCCATACAAAAATGATATGTGAAAATTCAAAAATCTGTATCTTTTGAAGGAATTTTTTGATCGATTTGGTGTCTTCGGCAAAGTTGTAGGTATGGATATGGACTACACTGAAAAAAAATGATACACGGTAAAAAAAAATTTGGTGATTTTTTATTTAACTTTTTGTCACTAAAACTTGATTTGCAAAAAAACACTATTTTTAATTTTTTTCATTATTTGATATGTTTTAGAGGACATAAAATGCCAACTTTTCAGATATTTCCAGAATGGGCAAAAAATCTCTGACCGAGTTATGATTTTTTGAATCAATACAGATTTTTTCAAAAAATCGAAATATTGGTCGCAAAAATTTTTCAACTTCATTTTTCGATGTAAAATCGAATTTGCAATCAAAAAGTACTGTAGTGAATTTTTGATAAAGTGCACCGTTTTTAAGTTATAACAATTTTTAGGCAACTTTTTTGAAAATAGTCGCAGTTTTTATTTTTTTTAAATTAGTGCCCATGTTTGCCCACCTTTGAGAAAAATATTTTTGAAAAGCTGAGAAAATTCTCTATATTTTGCTTTAATGAACTTTGTTGATACGACCCTTAGATGCTGAGATATTGCCATGCAAAGGTTAAAAAACAGGAAAATTCATGTTTTCTAAGTCTCACCCAAACAACCCACCATTTTCTAATGTCGATATTTCAGCAACTATAAATCCGATTTACAATGTTAAAACATGAAACATTCGTGAAATTTTCTGATCTTTTCGAAAAAAATATTTTCAAAATTTTAAAATCAAGACTAACATTTCAAACGGGCCAAACATTCAATATTACGCCCATTTGAAATGTTAGTCTTGCTTAAAAATGTTTGAAAATATTTTTTTCGAAAAGATCGCAAAATTTCACGAATGTTTCATGTTTTAACATTGTAAATCGGATTTATAGTTGCTGAGATATCGACATTAGAAAATGGTGGGTTGTTTGGGTGAGACTTAGAAAACATGAATTTTCCTGTTTTTAAACCTTTGCATTGGAATATCTCAGCAACTAAAGGTCGTATCAACAAAGTCCGAAGAAGCAAAATATAGAGAATTTTCTCAGCCTTTCAAAAATATTTTTTTCAAAGGTGGGCAAACATGGGCACTAATTTAAAAAAATTAAAAACTGCGACTATTTTCAAATAAGTTACCTAAAAATGGTTATAACTTGAAAACGGTGCACTTTATCAAAAATTCACTAATGTACTTTTTGATTGCAAATTCGATTTTACATCGAAAAATGAAGTTGATAAATTTTTGCGACCAATATTTCGATTTTTTGAAAAAATCTGTATTGATTCAAAAAATCATAACTCGGTCAAAGATTTTTTGCCCATTCTGGAAATTTCTGAAAAGTTGGCATTTTATGTCCTCTAAAACATATCAAATAATGAAAAAAATTAAAAATAGTGTTTTTTTGCAAATCAAGTTTTAGTGACAAAAACGAGGGGGTAGGCGTGGCTGAATGGTTACGCTGTTCGCTTTGTAAGCGGAAGGTTCTGGGTTCGATTCCCATCTACCCCTATCGAGAAATTATGGAAAGAAGGAATAATTCTGAACACTTGAATATGAACGAAAAATTCATTAGCTCGCGGCGGGGTTCGATCCCCCGTCCTTTGGGTCAGCAGACAAAAATGCTAACTACCAGACCATCGAAGCTTAGTTGTCTAGAAGGATTAAGAATGCTATAAGAATCCAAGAAACTTGATTGGAATCTGTGTGAACCTAAGAACAGGAAAATGCAATATTGAATGCAAGTTGAATTCAAGGACACTGGTTGCATAATTGTTAGGCGAATATTGAACTTTCAACACGACCAGAATTCACCACAAAAAGCTTGGTGAACCGAATTGGAAAGCTTCCAAAAATGAATCCAAGAACATACGAAGAATTAAGGACTATAAATAGATTTGACCGGCCGCATCACTTACCACGGTGAATCCTGGCTTCACACCCATCTTACTAACACCCTCAAACCTCACGTGATACTTTGTCGAAGACGCAGCTGATTTAGCGGTCTTCATCACTCAAGTATCGGACTAAAATTCCTATCCACTTCCCCCGTGTCTTACCACTGGTCGTGGCCGGCGCTGTGATTGGCTAGCATGATAGGGACATTTGAAAGTTGCGAAGTGGTAATGATTGGTTCCTACTCTTCATCTGTGGTCCACGGAGCAATTCTTGGAGGTCCTGGTCAATAACAGAGTAGCCACTACGGGTAGACACCAATGCTATGCTATGCCAATGCTAAATCAAGTTTTAGTGACAAAAAGTTAAATAAAAAATCACCAATTTTTTACCGTGTATCATTTTTTTTCAGTGTAGTCCATATCCATACCTACAACTTTGCCGAAGACACCAAATCGATCAAAAAATTCCTTCAAAAGATACAGATTTTTGAATTTTCACATATCATTTTTGTATGGACAGCTGCCAAATTTGTATGGAAAATTATATGGACAAACTAATGATGCAAAATGGCTTCTTTGGGCATACCAAAGGCACCAAAAAAAAATTCAGCCGGATTAAAAAATACAAAAAAAATCGAATGACCGAAATCTCAGAGAATTGCTCACTTATTAAATATTTTTCTGATAAATAAGTTTGAAAATTTAGATATTTGCGCATTTTAAATTAATGGTTTGAAAGTCCTTTTGACGTCACAATTTGATATATTGTCAAAAAAGTCCAAAACATTTCAACATATTTCCTCCCCTAAAATCACACATGCGCACTACGCATCAGCCCATATTGACAGTTCAAGTTTCCCCAAAAACACCCGTCAACACTGTCAACTGTCATCCTTCACATCCGTCGGTATTCCACCCATCTCTGATTTGTTTGACATTCCACCATTATGTTTTCCTTCCATCGCTCTCTCTTTCGCTCTCTCATTCAATGCAGCATCCCTTTTTCCGAGAGAAATCTTCTCCCATAATTTCCTCTCGCGCTCAGCAAAATTTGTTTCGCTCTCGCAGGAGCACCTCGTGCGCGTTCGGGTTTTTTGCCCGTTCGGTTTGTTTTCCTTGCGATTTGCTCCCGAATTTTCCGGAAAATTGTGCGTTGTGTGGACACTTTTCCCAATTGAAGAAGAGGGAGAACGAAGGGTGTAAACGATTACGGCAGGGGTGCCATTTGAAGAAAATTGTTTGTTTCGAATAATTTTTAAGAAATTTATTCCAGCTTTCAAAGATTAGAATTCTTTTTTGCGGATGCAAATGAGTACAGAGAAAAGAATAATTAGAAATGAGTAATGAGTAATGAGTAATGAGTAATGAGTAATGAGTAATGAGTAATGAGTAATGAGTAATGAGTAATGAGTAATGAGTAATGAGTAATGAGTAATGAGTAATGAGTAATGAGTAATGAGTAATGAGTAATGAGTAATGAGTAATGAGTAATGAGTAATGAGTAATGAGTAATGAGTAATGAGTAATGAGTAATGAGTAATGAGTAATGAGTAATGAGTAATGAGTAATGAATAATGAGTAATGAGTAATGAGTAATGAGTAATGAGTAATGAGTAATGAGTAATGAGTAATGAGTAATAAGTAATGAGTAATGAGTAATGAGTAATGAGTAATGAGTAATGAGTAATGAGTAATGAGTAATGAGTAATGAGTAATGAGTAATGAGTAATGAGTAATGAGTAATGAGTAATGAGTAATGAGTAATGAGTAATGAGTAATGAGTAATGAGTAATGAGTAATGAGTAATGATTAACGATCAGAATTTTTAGTAAGTATTGAATTTCCATATTGCTGGCACCCCTGACCAGGTTCGGCTCTGGACGGGTTGGGACGGGTTTGGGTCTCTCTCTCTCACTATCGTCGAAACTCTCTCTCATCCTGGACCATCGTGCAGGACCAGAGGATGTCCTCGGAGCAGATCACCGACGGAGGTTCAGTTTTGCAGAGATTTTCGACCCATTCGGATGCTGAACCAGCGGAACTCGTCGTCGCGGGCGTGGTATCACCAGTGAGGATTCTTCTTGTCAGCTCTTGTGGATTTTGACTTGCTGGAAGGGTGACAGCAGTGGTGTGTGTGTGTCCTGATCTGACCTTCCCCAGAGGGAGTCACCTCTTGCTGCCAATTTGGGCTCCGGAAGAGGAAGTAGGGCGCGTTCCGGTCGCAATCAGGCCCCTCCGGAAGCTTGTCCGTTCCGTGTTTTCTGTGTTCCGTCGTCATCGATTTGTGCTTTGACAGGCGGGAGTGAGTGAGAAGCAACTTGGTGCCCCAGGAATACGTATTCACGGTAATAAAAAGGGAGAGAAGCAGTGGAAGAGAGCGAGAGAAGGATAAAGATAGTGAGTTTCGCACGGAAGAGTGAAGAGTCCAGAGTGGAACCAAAGCAAGGACTCGCGTAACGTTACGCAGCATCCAGAGTAGAGGAATTCTGTGCTGTGGTGGGTGGCGTGTTGTTGTCGTGGTCACCCCACTTGGTCCTGTAGGAAGAGGGTGGCAATTACTGAGTGTGTCCAATCGTGTAGTATTTTGTGTGATATCTTCTCCTGCCAAAGCTGAGAAGCTCAACCGAAGCGTTTCGTGCGGCCAAAGATTGGGGAAAAAGTTTCTCGGAACAAAGTTTCCCTCAAAGTGGTCATTTTCCGCCGGAGTTTTTGGCCGGAGTGTGAGTTGATCCCGTAACTAGGAGTTCGAGCCCATAATCGAAAATATTTGTGCGCGCCACCACCTTCAATCAAGTGGACTATTGGGATTTTGGGAAATCGGTCCGGAAAGGCCATCAGGAGGAAAACTTTTCCCTCGAAGAATCGGCGAGCATTCTTGTTAAGGGAATTCGGATACGCCGCTAGAGCATCATTAACTGAGAAAAAAAAAAAAGGTGGGTGGCAATTTTCTTCCCCGTTCCACAAATTTCCCAAAAATTGAGCGAGTCAAAAAGAAAATTCGTTATTTATCTCACGTTTTTCTTAATTTCACCTCACTTCATGCTCTGTGCGGGGTGTTTGGTTCACTTATTTCACACAACCTTCTGCAGCAAATTAGTTTTGACAAACTTTGGCAAGGCGGCTGGAAAGTTTTCTCGCCCTACGAGCTCAGTAAATTTCACGCGAGAAGCGTGGGTGGAGGAGTTTTGATGGTTTTGATGCACAGTAAAAAATTGAGGCCAAAAGTAGATTATCAAAATTTGTCTTATTTATCAAGCCAAAAACGTTGTTGAATATTTAGAATGTATAATTATTTTTTTCCCGGTTTCGAAAATATTTGTTTTTCACTGTTCTATCAGCGCTGTTTTCATCGGTGACTTGTTTAGCTGTAATTGAACAGACGAGAAAATAAGCTGTTTGATGGACAGGTATGTCAACGTTAATGACTTTTCCAGGAGCAAGTTAGTAGGTACTTTTTGCAACGCAAAAAAAGATCAGCGTGTACGTTTTAATTATAAGAATTTTGTCAGGTAATTCAAGCTGTAATAAAAAAAAATCCACGATTTTCCTTATCTATCCCGCAAGCACAAATTGCGGAAATTTTTTGAGATCAATCATTTGAATATTTATAACCATTGTTTGACGGGCAACAAAATGAACCTTAAATGGCCAAAATTTAAATTTACTATCTGTTATCAATATGAAGATAATAGGTTATAAAATCTGATCCAATGTTATATTTCCTAGTGTTAACCATTCTGCTACACAGAAAAAAATGATGGTAATATTCATCAGGAAATGGTGACAGATTTTGTGGCTAAAAAATGATGAATTTTACCCCAGAAAATGATGAATTTTCATCAGTTTTTGATGAATATTCATCAGGTTCACATTTTTATACACTTTTTATGTAATATTACTCAACAAAAGAGGTAATATTCAACCTACCAAATTTTCAACAATCCAAAATTCAACTTTTGTTTTTCTGTGTAGAATTTAAGGTTAATACTTCTCTAACAGGTATGACGGAACCTATTTTCAAAAGCTTATTTGTTTCGTCTTTTACAATCTTTTTTCATTAGAACCCCTTTAAAAGGATTTTGATATAGTTTGTAAAAGACGAAATTGAAATAAAAATTGGCGTTATTCAATGTCTTAAGACACTTTACTGTTTTTTCAGCCATTTAGTTCAATAACCATTTTTATTAATAAGCAAGTCGTCTTTAGTTTTTCCAATCATATTTCTTAAACGCTGTTTAGGGTATGGATCAGGATGATCATTTTGATGATGAAATCTGTAAATTATCACTAATATCAGTTTTTTTCAACTTATTCCTTTTGTATGTCATTTTACATTCCACAAAAATATTCGTCGCTACCTTCAAAACTTTCTTACAGGAAATTTTCACAACTTTTGAATGCTTTTTAATGCGAAAATATTCATCAAAACATTTCTCTTGAAGGTTGTCGATTTGTGGTCCACTTTTTATAACAAAACATATTTTGTATTCATGCAACTGGTTTAAACTTGGTTATAGAAATTTTATATCTATTCATAAAAAACTATTAGTGCAGTTCTAAACCTGATAAAATTCTAAGTGTATCACCTTGATGAGAGCTCACAAGTGTTTGTACACAGAACATAAACCATTGTTGATGTGTACTTGTATAAATTGCGTTTAACAACAATTTTATGATTTTTATTTGTTGAAATAATAATTGAGAACCCAAAAAGTAAGAAAAGACTTTCTTTTCGTTCTTTTGCAAATTTTTACGATTGATTTTCACATAACACTCAGCATTTGAAAAAGTTTTCTGTAGTGTTAGTAGTTTTCCTATAAATTGTTTAGTAATTTAAACTTACACTTTAAAAATCATGTATCTAAGAATTTCTAGACTATTTTGTTTTTAGAGCAGCTGAGAAAATTTCCTAAGAGACTCTTTTGAAAGCAGTGAAGACTATTTTTTCTTCTAAATGTTGCCCAAAAAAACGCCGTGATATTTATCATTTTATTGTTTTTTTTTTTAACTCAAAATTCTAAAAAAAATATTGTTCTATTGATGCATTTTTTTCTTTTTCAAATAATTTCAAAATTTATGGCCGAAAAAAATATTTGAAATATTCACACATAGGGGAATTAAACACTTTCTCAGCCTATTTCTATTATCGGCCTATCAGAACTTTGATCATGAATTACAGCTTTCATAAAGTGTTTTTGACTGTTTCAAAGTAGCAAATAGTTCAAATAAAAGTAAGCAAACAACTATCTATTGTTGGTGTATAAAAAAAATGTTGATTAATAGCCGAAAACTGCAAAAGTGATTAGAATTGGTCGAACGGTTTAGAGTGATTAAAATGGGTATATTTCATTCTATCAGAAAAGCACACAAAATATTTTGAAAAAAAATATGTGAAAATATCGTTGACATGAAGTGTTAGCATATAGTTCGATGATCCTTATAAACAAAGTTAAAAAATTGTGTTTTTTTCTGTATAAAAGAAGTACCTGTCATAAATTTAGCCTCAATTTTAAAATCAGTTTTTTAATCGTGAAATCAGAAGCTTCAAAATTTATAATCTTCTAGACTGTTTACTTAAGGGATCTTTTTCAGGGTTGGTTTCCCCCTTTTTTTATTGTGTAAACGACATTTTGAAAACTTTTTATTTTGATTGATTCCCATAGAGTCTAAAGATCTAAAGACTACGTTCTCGAGACTTAATTTTCGAAGAAAGTGAATTTTGCGAAATTGTTACAAAATGCACAAAGGTCGTTCGATTGCCATAAAATTAAATTGCATGCTTTTAGGTGAAAAGTAAGGCTTCTAGTTGAAAAGTTACGATGAATTTAAAGCAAAAAATAATAAATTAAAAAAAAACTAATAATTAAAACTTGAGGTCCTGAAAGGTATCATTCTCGGTCGGCCAACTGGTGGCCATGTTTGTTTTAGAAAAATATTAAAATCTTGATTCAGAATGCATCAATCAAAACATGGTTTTCTTTATTTTGTTTGTGTCGTGATTAATTTTCTATTTTTTTCTTTTTTTCTGAACCCTGAATCCAGAATCATCATTGACAGTCATTGCCCCAAGAGGGAATGTACCAGTTTATTTGAATAAAACGTTACTTAATCCACCTTTAGGTGGTTGGTGCCTTCCTCGCATATTTTTATCAAAATATCTGAGATCCGGCCTCAAAAAAAGTTTATTAAGAACACTAAAATACTTACAACTTTTGATAGGGTTGTCAGATCTTCAATCTTTTGGGCTCGTTGCAAAGGTCTTTTGATTACCTATCCAACGATGGGTCGCATGATAGATCCGGATAACGTTTTCAACAATATATATGAGATCCGGCCTGAAAAATGTGTATAAATAACACTTAAGTGCTCATAACTTTTGATGGTGTTTTCAGATCTTTTGAACGCGTTGGAAAGGTCTTTCAAGTACCTTTCTAATAATATATAGCATGACGGGTTTTCTAACAAAAACCACCCTTTTTATAATATTTCTAACTCTAGCCAAATCGTTTTTTTAGCATAACTTTTGAAGTACTTTTCTAAACTTCATAATATTAACTAGGGTCTTGTGGGACCCAAAAACGAATCGAATGAGACCAAAACGGTCCAAATCGGTCCAGCCAGTCCGGAGATAATCGTGTGCATTTTCGGTGCACGGACTCACATCCAGACACACGCACAGACATTTGTTCAGAATTTGATTTTGAGTCGATAGGTATACGTGAAGGTGGGTCTACGAGGTCAAAAAAAGAAGTTCATTTTTCGAGTGATTTTATAGCCTTTCCTCATTGAGGTGAGGAAGCCAAAAAGATAAAAATATTTTCCGTTTTTCATATAAAAAGTCGTCAGCTTCTGATTTTTTTTTATAAATCCAAATTTCAAAATCGGGCTTCGTCATGTACACGGAAAATGTCTTGAGATTCTCACTTAATTTTTTTTTTGGTCCATCCAATCTCGAGAAATCGTGGCACCCGTAAATCAACTCGGTGTTTCGAGAAAAACGCTTACAATTTTTTTAAGTTCGATTTGCGTATGGCAAAACTTTAAACTCAAATCGTTTTCTACTCACTTATATCATGAAATATCTTCACGAAACTTTCAGATGTGATTGGAAATCATCTTATAAAAGGATTAAATAAATATTCGGAAATGTGAAAAAATGAGATTTTATACATGCACGTAACACCTTAATGTCAATAATGGCTTCCGAAGAGTTATTATTGAAAGAATAAAACAATACCTAATTCTTTTACAGTGGACTCTCTCGTTGTCGATATTGAAGGGACCTTCGAGGGTGGAAAGTATCAAATTATAGAACGAAAAATCAAAGCATGCTTCTTGAAGGAACTGAAAAACTTATTGACAGCTTGAGCAATATTGATATCGAGAAGATCGACACCCAGAGAATCGACTGCAATTCTTTTTCTGCTTCATAACAGTGATTCCCAGCCCATTTTTAATCATTTCTCACTCAGTTTACCAAAAAAGTGTTGCCTATTTGGGTACCTGTCTCACCGTAATACTTTAGAAACCCCACAAGTTGAATCTAGACCCCGCTTTAGCAAACACTGCTCTAGGATAACTGATTAAGTTTTCGCAGTTATTTTAGTATGTACATCAGTTAGATTTTATCGATAGCAGTGTGGCATGGAAAATTTACGATATAGCTTTATGAGCTCATAAAAGCTTCACGCAACATTGCAAATTTACGCCACATAGAATGTCGAGCGAAACAACTGTCTCCCTGCTCGATACGACAACGCTAGTGAACGTCCCTTGCAATTATCCTTTAAGCCCACACGCTGTTGGTCAACACAGAAGGACACAAAAGCCTAGCAAAAGTCTGACCACATCCAACTTCAACCGGCTAGCCACTCCACACAGTCACCTAGTCAGTGGTACTGCAGCGCAGAGCTTTCTATTACTATAGACATTCGCTAGAGAGAAGTGGGCAGAGAAGAAAAGCTTTTACTTTACTAGCTTCCCAGTCTCCGAAAGACGTCCAGAAAAATGTAATGAAAACACACAGAGGAGACAGAGGAGGGAGAGACGAAGCATGAAAATTCGAGCGATAAAAATAATAACGATAATAAAATGCCCGCAGCAATAAAAAGCCATCGCTGGGGCAACAAGGCGGTGCCCTATTCTACCATCCACCCCCCAACTGTGACGACGATGACGAAAAACGATTGCAATAATTTTTCCTTCCTTTCGGGACGAGAGGACTTTAGCGTTGAGGCTTGGAAGGGGAACGACTAACAACAGGATCAACCGCAGTGGACACTGCTCAAGTGATAGTTAATTGGTGTGGGTTTATTGGTTTTTTTAAGTATCATTGGACAATTTTGGGTTGAAATTTTCAATTAAATTTTATTTAAGCAGATGTTTGTTCCAGATTTGGTGTAAGTTCTTTTCGCATACTTTTACATCAATTTTCATTTGAAATGGTTAAAAATTTCTAGATCTTTATTTGAAATGTTCTTTTGACGTAGCAAATTCCATAATTCATAGAACCTTTTTAAATATAACGATAGATTTGAACTTTAAATTTTGACTTTTTGCCATCCATTACAAGGCTGAATTGAATATGGTGTGATTCTCTACGTTTTGAAAATTGACTTTAAATGTTGAACAGTTTCTTCCTGATTCCATGAAACTTGTTCACGTTTACGCGAACTCCGTTTGCGTCCAAAAATTTTATTTTTGATAAAGTGAACCGTTTGCAAGTTACAGAACTAGTTTAAAATTTTAAAATGGACTAAAAATAATTTATAATATTTATGAAAAAAAAACATTTTTAACTCTGACGCAAAAATGATTTTTTGTTAGCTAAAACATGTAAAAAATATCACAAATATTTTTTTATTTTTTATTTAACTTTGAGAGATAAAAAGTTTCACAGAGTTTGATTAGTACAACGAGAGCTGAAAAAATCATGTTTTACCACGAGTGTGTTCATTTTTTGCAATTCCGGAAAACACTATGAATAGGATTTTTTTCTGTAAACCATTTGTTTCGTTGCTTGAATTTTGTTTTCGATAATTGTCAATTTCCAAAACAGAATCGAAAAGTATTACATTTCAATTCAATACAAGTGCTAAACAGTTAAATCGCAAGTTGAACATTTCTGTGGACTTCATCTAAAGAGCCGTTTCAGCAACCAAACTAAACGAATTTGAAAATCATTTATAACGATCAAATTTTGAGGACTGACTGGAATGAAATTCCGTTTCGAGGGCCATGAACTACCTACATTAAATACTTGGTATAATATCATGTTTATTTTGCAATTCAATAGCATTGTATATCATGAAAATGTCTCAGCTGTGAAGTGTAAATAAATTATATATCTCATGTAAATAGTGATGACTACCATTGAAATTTGATATTCTCAAAACTGTCTAACATCATCTAAAATCATTTTATTATGCACTTTATGAAAGTGAATCTAAAATGAATGTTTCCCATTTTCAAAGATTTACAGTTCAAAAAATAATTTTATAATGTTTTTAATCTTTAAAATCAGGCGAAAAAGAAAAAAACATGCAATAAGATTGCCATGAACACGAAAAATAAAATAAAATAAAATAAAATTGATAAGGATGGTTTCATTCCTTCAATTTTTACATCAGAAAACAAATTATATTGCTTGCTTAAGGTTATAGGGAAAGTATCTTCAAGGAAAATGCTGAAACTTACGAAGTTTTGTTTTTTGCAGACGCAAAATATGCACGGCTACGTCACGACTGTCATCCACATATAAAGCGAGTGAAGTCAAAATTGAACCAAGATCGAACCAAGTTTTAAGCGTTATTTTTTTTTTTTGCTTTTGAAAATGTCGTATGCGCATCGAACATAAATAACAAAACTAAAAACTTTTTTAAGTTTAATATAAGTTTTTTATATATATTTAATCTCGGGGGACAACTAGGGGAACTGCATTTAATTCCATCAAGCACCTAATGTTGGCATATCAGCACTGTGGTGTTCAGTGACAGCTAGTTTAAAGTTTGTTTGACTGAAATTTAATAAGTATTCCATTCATTTTAAACCAACGGTCAGGAAGAATCAAACTAATTTAATTTTATTTCAAGGTAACTGAAGATATTAAGATTTTTAGTTTAGTTTAGTGAGTTTGGTTGTATTGTATCGTCAAGTAGAACTTTGTTTTATTGATCTAATAAATGTAAAATGTGGAAAAATTTACGTAATAATTGAAATTATCTCGCAAATATACGCAAAAGATAAAAAAATCTGGCAAAAAATAATTTGGGAACAAAATTTATGTATTTATTTCATACGACCTTTTCAAAAACCACGCGTAAACAATATTGACAGCGCCTCTGGCGGGGACTTCAGGAAACTGCATGCGTGTCAGATCCTTGAAAATAGGGCGATAGCAGGCTATCTGTCGAGTTTAAAATTGTTTAAAGTTGTTAAAGAACTGGCGTCCCGTTTCAACTTAATTGTAGAAGTTCAGGAACTAATTATCCGGTTTCAAAAATTGGAAAATTATTATTTTATGGTCTTTTCAATAAAACTTATTTTGAAGCTCAATACTTGAAAATATAAAAAAATGTCATCGGCCCTTTTTAAAAAAATATTGCTTTAAAAAAATCGAACTAACTTTTATTGAAATGAGCAGAAAATTTTACTTTACTTTTATTTTTTTAATTGAAAATCAGCCATATGTACTCGAGATATCGGTGATAAAACATATTGGGCAATACTAGAATTCTTTTATTTTTCCTGTTTATTTATCCTTGCATGGCCATATCACTGCAACAAAAGGCTGTATCAACAAAGTGTATAAATCAAAATGTAGGGCATTTTCTCAGCCTTTCAAAAATATTTTTTTTTTTGCGTGGGCACTAGGGTGACAAAAATGGCTAATAGCTCGTCAGGGTTACCTCGGATCGTTTTGCGGTCTTCCACAAAGTTGTCTTTTTATCATAAAATTTTATCAAGAATCTCACACTTGGCAATGATCCGACACATTTAAAGCCACCTTTTGGTACAATTTTGAAATTTTTGCTTTTCCTCATACATTTTTGCGGGTTTTCTCATACAAACTTCAACGATAAATAACGACCCTTATACCTTAACCAATTTGGCTCAAATTTGCACAGTTATTAATTTTTACCTAAAAATTCAAACCATTTCCTTAGATTAAAAAAAATTCCTTGTAACTTCTGTATTAAAAAATTGAAAAACTACAGACCTAAAAAATGATTTTACTTGGATTATCTTTTGATTGCAAATTTCATTATACATTAAAAAATTAGGTCAAACAATATTTTTACTTTTTGAGATATGTTTTTGAAAATCATTTTCGAGTCTGAAATAACCCAGAAAGGTAAATGTTTTCAACAAAAAAAAATGAACTAAATTTGTCCATTTTCAAGTTTTGTATTTTTATAAGTTTGCAGGTTTTTTTTTATAGTGTAATAATGTTTTAAAAATTGTATCGCAGACAATTACAAACATGAGGGGTTTGCTTGTAACCATAACGAGTTATCGCGATTTTACTAAAATAAGTTTTGACAATGTCGTATGTTCTACAACTTTGTTGTACATTATAAAACTACAAAAAAAACCACGCAAAAATGAAAAAAAATCCAAATTTAAAAACGAAAAAAAAAATCATAAAGAAAAAATGTCCCTTCTGGGTTAATGATGATTCAGAAAGTACATTACTCGACTTTTTTTTATTAGGTCCTATAAACATATGATAGACAATAGCTTAATGGACCTTTTAAAAAAACTCTTGATTAAATTTTCCTTTAAAATGACAAGTTCCAATATTTTTACAGTTCAGTAACCAAAAATGGCAGAATTTTTGAAACTATTTTTGTAATTTTTTTCTCAATTTGTAATTTGTAATTTGTTGGTTTATTGGGTACGACAACTTGTTAGTTTACACTGTTAATCAGGTCAAGGAAGACACTTTAGGAAATTTAGAAAAGTTACAAAGGATCCAAATAAAGGGTAACAAGTACAAGTAAGCTAAAGAAAACTAATCGTCAAACGATCTCTTAAAAGCACTTTTAAATGCCGACAGCGTCGGCTGGGTTTTCAGCTCCAGGGGTAGGTTGTTCCAGCACGTGGTTCCAGCGACAAGAACACTTCTTCCACTCGTCGTTGTGTGCCGCGGGATGATGAATGATCGGGTCCGCTCAAGCTGTCCTCTCACCAGATGTTGTTGGAGGTACTCCGGCAGGTTGCCATCGTACCCCTTCTTCATGAAGCAGCTCGTCCGCAGTTTATAGTTGATCGGCAGATCGTGTCCGAGTATGGTGCCTCGCACGGCCGCAGTTGTTTCGCGACGTCGCAGATTGTACACAAACCGCACCGCTGATTTGAAGCACCGGTGGAGTTGCTCTTTGTGTGCCGCAGGAAGCCCGTGATAATAGACTACGTCACAGTAGGTGAACATAGGCATGATCACAGCTTGGACCAGCTTGCGTTGCGTCGGTTGGGAGAGGACTGCTGCAAAGCGGCGAAATGTCCTTAGAGTGTTGTATACCTTCTGTGTCACACTGTTGACCTGATGCTTCCATGTCATGTTATTGTCCAGCAGGAGACCAAGATTGACAACCCTGTCGGACAGTGGAACAACTTCTCCACTGAAGACGATATCCGTGTGGGGTCGAACCGAGTCTGCTTTGGTGAAAACGATGGCCTGCGTTTTTTTGGGGTTCGGGTGAAGTCGATTTTGGTTGGCCCAGTTGGTGATCGCAGCCAAGTCGTTGTTGATGCTGGCAATCAGGTCTTCGATCTGTTCAATCGGCCCGGACACGTAGATTTGAAGATCGTCAGCATACAATTGATACTCGCATCTCAGGACTCCGGGTAAACTGTTGATGAAGAGGCTGAACAGCAAAGCGCTGAGACAGGATCCCTGCGGTGTACCGTCAGTTACATCACGAACTGCTGAGACTGCATCACCAAGGCGGACGGATTGCTTTCTTTGGCCAAGGAACGATGCGACCAACTCGCAGGCAGCGCTCGAGAACCTGAACTCTCGATTCAGCTTGTCTTTGAGCAGATGGTGGTCGACGCAGTTAAACGCAAGTGAAAAATCGACAAGAACCATGACGGTGCAGCTATTGTTATCCAAGTTGCTGTAGATGTCGTGCGTTACCTTGGCGAGAGCAGTCGTTGTCCCGAATCCCTTCCTGTATCCCTATTGATGTTTGG
This sequence comes from Culex pipiens pallens, assembly GCF_016801865.2. Lineage (NCBI taxonomy): Eukaryota > Metazoa > Arthropoda > Insecta > Diptera > Culicidae > Culex > Culex pipiens. The sequence continues at coordinate 81,030,837 of NC_068938.1, forward strand.
CCAATAGCGGAGCGTTCGGGTTATCGAGATGATCGGTGATTTGGTCAAGCAGGATTTTTTCCAACACCTTCGACATCGCTGGAAGGACACTGATCGGGCGGAAATGCTTGGGCAGGCTAGGACTTGGTTGTTTGGGGATCGGTGTTACAATGGCTGTTTTCCACAAAGACGGGAAAGCTCGAGCTGTGATAATGGCGTTGAAGAGGTGACAGAGTTCCGGCAGGATCAGCGGGAACAACATTTTGACAAACGAGATAGGTATGCCGTCGGTCCCTGTGGCATTGGTCTGTATGTCGTGGATTTTGCGGTTGACTTCTTCTGAGTTGGTTTGTCGAAAGTTGAATCCGTTTTCCCCGTGATCTACTACTGTTCTGTGGGCTGGTGTTCTACTCCGCGTGCTGCCTCTGTTCGTTCCTAGCTCTCGGTGACCGTCAGAAAAGAAACGGTTCAGATCATCAGCGTCGACTCCTTCTGCTGGTGGGTCTGCCTTGGCTGAGTTGTGTATGCCTTCTCTTCTGAGGTTGCTCCAAAGCTTTTTGGCGGGAAGTTCATGATTGAAGTGCTGATCAGCGTAGCGCTTCTTGGCCGCATGAATCAGCGAGTTCGCACGATCGTGCAAGCGCGAGTGCTCCAACCATTGCTGATCACCTCGCCTCCGGTTCGGGTTACGCTTGTACAGCTTCAGCGCGAGGTCTCTCAGCTCGATGGTCTGCTTGATTTGATGCGTTATCCAAGGAGTTCTTTCATCACGGACGTAGATCATCCTTTCCGGCGCATGTCGATCGAGGAGTTCTTGCAGGTCGGCAGTCAACAGCGTTGTTTTTTCATCAACATCATTCGACTCGTAGAAGCATTGAAAATCCTTGGCTCGATACTCTGCTTGCAGCTGTAGCACGTCGACATTCCGGAAATTCCGGATTCGGGTCGTACGCCGGTTTTGATTCCTCACCTGGACGTCAGCCAGCATGTAGATCACTTCATGGTCAGAAATAGCGCTTGCGGAGACCGCCTTTGCTTTTCGGACGGACTGTGGACAGTCGGTGATCAGCAGGTCGATGGTAGTTGAGCTGGTGTCGGTGATTCTTGTGGGACCAGTGGGCAGAACGGTGAGGTTGAACGTTGAGTGAATCCGCCTCAACGAGGTCAGATTCAGCGAAGGCAAGACAGACGCTACGTTGATGTTGAAATCCCCCATAATAAATGTTCTGTCAAAGCCAAGATCGAGCATCTCGAGAAGGACCCTTTCGTAGAGCACGGCGAACGACGGATTCGAGCACGACGGATTGTACACCACAGCCACCCCGACGTTAAGTTCGTTGATCCTAATTTGAACTACCATGTACTCAACCCTCGTTGCGATCGGAGCTGCGATGTCATGGGTCGATTTGATGACCGGGGTTGCTTTGAGACCCTGTTGAACGTAAAGTCCCACGCCGCCGCAGGCCTTCGATCCCCGGCCGCGGCCAGACGGCAGTGAGTGCCGGATAAGGTTGTACGCTGGAACTCGCACCGGTCCAACCGGGGCGGAAGCTCTCATTTTTGTTTCAGTGACTCCGAAGAAGTGGTATTGTTGAGCGTCGAGCAAAAGTTTTACACCATCGATGTGGTGCTCAAGGCCCCTGACATTCAGGTGGCCGATTCGGAGGTTAGCGATGTTCGTCATTTTGGTGAGTAGAAACGCCAGCGACGTTTCGTGTCAGCAGCGCGAAGATGCTGAGACATTGGCAGAGAGGGCGTCGAAAAACAGAGACGAGGAGTCCGAAGAACTCCCCGAACTTACCAGTTCTTGTAGATGCTCGACAGAGTTCACGGGGGTGTATCTGACTTGCCCTGGAAGAAGCACAGAAACCTTGTCGTTCCTCACAAAAACGGACCGAGCCGCACCTCGTTGTTTCAGCCGAAGCGCGTGGTTCCGTATCCGGAACGTGTTTATCGAGAGCACTTCGTTGACGGTGAAGCGGTAGTCCAGGGCGGGTCCATGTTTCAGGTTTCGTAGGGCAGCGTCTTTGTGCCACTCGAAGTACTTCCGTAGCACCTTCTGCCTTGCCTCGAGACTGCTGAAGACCGCAACGATCGTCGGAGTGAGTGAACGGTCCGACCACTTTGATGGTTTCGCAGGAACACGAAAGCAGTCCGTGATGCTCGCCTGTTCATCGCTGCATCCTACTAGGGTCAGTACATCTGCAACCAGCTGCCTGACGTTTTCGCCTACCTTAAACGGGATCTTGTTGATCGCGAGCCTGCAGGAGTTGATCGTTTGTGAGCAGGTGTTCGCGAGCTGAGCTCCTCGCTCAATCTTCTCTAGTTTTTCGCTGAGATCACTTGCTAGGCGAGTCGTGGTTACCTCCGAACGGGTGTTGCTGTTGACGACGTTGCGAAGACGATCTAACTGTTTCTTGCTGATTTCGCGAGCAGCATCGAGCTCGGCCCGCAATTTGGTCAGCTCCGCTGACAGTTCCTGGATGACCTTCTTCAGCTCACTGACCTCTCCGGAAGCGGTCATCACGGGTTGAGGTTTCGGGATGAGACAACCACGTACCGCGCAGGATTCGCAGAAGTACTGGTAGTCGTCGATTTCCTCCATCTGCGAGTCGCTGATTCTCACACATAGTGGGTGGAACCAGCGCGGGCATGCATCGCACCCGATCCAAGTAATCGTTTTTGGCTTTCGCTTTCCTTTGGACCCGGGTGGCGCACCGCGGTTGCAGACATCGCAGATCTCGTCACTCGAGCGGTTCTTTGCCATGTCGAAATTGTGATAGTACTGCTACCGGACACTATTGGCGCTGGCGTTTCAAAACACACACACACACTTAGCACATCACCTCACTTTTCAGGAGGAAAACAAATGTTCAAAAAACTTTGTCAAACACTAGGCGGTACTTGCAAACACTGTAATTGTGTAGCAAACGGTTTTGTTTCGGCACTGGACACTTTTTTCCGCACGTAAATCGTAGAAAACAGCGAGAATTTGTAATTTCTTTTTCAGCGGCTTTGTTTTGGTTGCAGCCGGCTGCCAGTGTTGCTAGAAAAATCAATGAAAATTACGTTTTGTCGGAATTCAAATTTCCAATCCATTACCATTTCAGACTGCAAATTATTGAAAAACACGTCTTTTTCGAAAGTTCAAAAATGGAAGAGGTCGTACCGCCCCTCCGTCACGAGATATCGAAAAATTAAGCACGTGATCAGGTACAAAAAATACCCCTTAAGACAAAGTTTCACGCAAATCTAAGAGGGTTCGGGGAAACTGCTGTGTGTGTTGACGAAGAATCACCCAGATTTAAAAAAGTAAACTCAACACCACTCAACGGTAGCCACCCTTTCGAGACAATAAGTAAAAAAGTAAATCTTTCCCAGTTCCTGAGGGAAACACCCTTGAAGAGTATCGGGGCCGGCATTTACAAAGCGGATTCAGTGGCAGTTTCATTCTCAACTTAATGTTAACATGTTAAGGTTAATGTTAACATTCCATAGGTCGCCTCCCTAAGGTGTCGTGATAAGGTCCAGTTTGTGACGATACACTACCTTCCCTTTACTAAGCAATCGATTCCAGAAAGGAAAAGATCACCAGTTGTGTTGGTCCGAGCCGGGATTTGAACCCCGATCTACCGCTTACGAGGCGGAAGCGTTACCACTGGGCTACGTGGCTCCGTCGAGACAATAAGCAAAGATAAATCCTGCAACTCCACAGCATTCCCCGTTATGAGTAGATGTTTGTATATCAAATGAGATGGAGATGAAGAAGATTCCGCTGCAGCAACTCTGGCCGTTAAGCTCCACGCACAATCGGTGAAAGTCTTAAAAGTGAGTGGGTGGATATAAAAAAAGAAGGGAAAACCCCGGTCTTGACTCGGGTAGTTGAAGTTGGAGTGCGGCACCCTTCCAGAGCTTAATACCAACTGTGACCGCCGCTATTATTGTGCCCGGAGAGTGGTTTAATGGCGCGCACTCAACAGCGTTGTGGGGGGAAAAATCCTGACCTAGAACCAGGGAAATGAAGAAATTTAAGGACAGAAGGATTTTAATGGCTCTATTGTCTGGAAAGTACTCACACAGCAGCGGCGGCTGAAATGATTGCGCGTTTTTAAGCGCTAAAAGTGAACCATTTCTTCTCAGTACCTGGGCGGGGTGGGTTTCCTCCCTTCTCGTAATGGGTGCTGATTATGGCTCTGAGGTTGACTTTTTATGGCGGAGGCTTTCTTCCTATATCTTGTGCCATTTTTGGCTTCTTTAGGGGAAAGGTCTTTGTGTGCGCGTGTCATTACGAGTCGAACATTAAGGTGCCATGGGTCATTATTTTGATGGGGGTGTGGAAATTGTTCGACCATTATTGTGACATAAGGTTACACGGTTATTTGAAATTTAGAGGAAATTACCTTTTTTTTAGCATGTTTTAAAGACTTTTAACGATTTTACAAAACAAATACAACTTCCCCATAACTACCCACGCTCCAATAAACAAATCACGATGCAAATGAATCCAAAACTCATCACAAGCTTCGCTTGCGCTCTCGTCCTTATTTATTGCATCAAATTCTACTGAAATCAATTCGTTACAATAATAAATTCGATTTCTCATTTTCGCTTCGCTCCACCGTTCACGCGGGAGCCGTTGTTGATCCTTATTTTCTTCTCCTCCAGTGAGCGCGCGCACACTCACACAAACATCATTTAGCTGGCGTTGTTGTTGTTGTTGTTGCAGCCGTCGAATTTTCCACAAGCTAAAGCTCAAATTTGCTGGAGGAAAAAACACCACCAAAGAGATACGGCGAGCAGAGAGCAGTAAAGAAATTGGAACAGGATTAAAATTTGATTCTGAGTAGAGCATTGTGCTCAAGAAAATTGGCAGTGAGGGAGTCGAACTGGAAAAAAACAATGGACATATTTGTCTAAATAACTTTTTCAAAATTAATACAATTCAGAATATGTGTCAAAATTAAAATTGAGTTAGAACATCATCACAGTTTTAAATAGTCTGTAAATTTTTATGTTTAGCTTATCTCTCAGAGGCTGGTCAAAAGTAAGAAATTTTGCGCTTGATTGTTTCAATGAAAACGTGTATCTTTTTGCCCACTTTGTTTCATAATTATCGTCTGCACTGAGAAATAGCTATAAATCACCATTTCCCAGATATTGCAATACACACTTTGTGACACAGACCAATAATTTCTCATCCAAATTATCGTGATATCTTTAACACTACATAAAATTGTTGGAAAATGAATTCATGAAGACCATTGCAATGTTCTGTCACTTATCACAAATAAAATCGAAATTTCGTAAGCACTGGGTATAATTCTAAACATTTTTTAAGAAAATCATTGCATAAGTCAATACAAATTTAAGCAAGATTCAAAATTAATCCAATATATTTGGCTCAAACTTTGTGGGACCTTCTCTAAGACCAAAGAAGTGTCATTGGTTCATCCATACATGTCTTTTTAAATTTTGTCTTCAACAAAGTTGTTCTGCCCTTGATCGCATAAATGTCCCATATGCATTTCTACACATTTGAGCTAATGAAGCAGTTTGGTTCAAATTGTGTGCATTCATAAAGGCTAAAACATCCAGTACTTTACTCTAGAAATCAGGAGGAAAACAATTTTTTTTGGGAAAAATTAACACATAGTCTTATGTGTGGGACAATAGGGTTCCCAGAAAAAACGACCCACTATTCCAGAAGCGAAAAACAGTTTTTTGGGTTATTTTAAGCATCTGTGCAAATTTTGAGCGAAATTGTTTGAGATTAACCCATTGATACTCGAGCCTAAAACTGGTGAAAATTTTTTTTTCATACAAAAATGACTTTTTTAAATCGCTAATAACTTTCCAGAGTCAAGTTTTACAGCTTTGGTATGTTCTACAATGTTGTAGAGTATTAAATTTCCAATGAGAATCTCACTTTTGGGGATATTTTGATGAAAGAAGTGCACCGTGCAGACCAAACCGTAATAAAATTATGTTTTCCATAAATTTTTTTCGATTTTTCCATTACAAACTTCACCTTCGAGTATCAATTGGTAAATGTTGACCGATTTTGCTCATATTTGGCCCAGAGTCCTAAAATAGCTCAAGGAACAATATTCAGCTTGTGGAACGAGGTTTTGAGAAAAAGTGCACCCTAGTGGGACAAACTTGTCTTGCATATGGGACATTTATGCGAACATTATTACATAAAAAATAGGTACACGTAAAAAAAACTACTTTTCTTCACAATAATGGAATTTCCCAAAATCCGTTTTATAAATTTTTGATATGTTTTAGGAGACAAAATACCGCAACTTTTAAGCCATAAAAAAGATTAAAAAAAAGTTGCCGACGAGTTCAGTTTTTTAAATAATGTTTTTTATAGAAAAAGTATAAATTTCAGCAAATTTTTTTTTTCTTAAGTTCAATGTAAAATCAAATTTATGTACATTCTTGTGAAATCCAATTTGCAATCGAAAAGTACATTTTAGATTTTTGTTTTGTCTTTTTCTTGATTTTGAGAATTTCAATAAATAAAAATGCCTATGAGACATTGAAGATTGGACCTCTGGTTGCTAAAATACAAAAAAATTAAGAAAAAGAATCAAGAAAATGGATTTTTTTAATGCTCATCTAAGCATTGCCAAATTTTCTCATCAACTAATAGCCGAATTTTCAATGTTTAAAAATAAAATATATACAAAATTTCATGACTTTATTGGAAAAAATATTTTGAAATTTTTTGTAATCAAGAACATTTCAAATGAACGTAAAATTGAGAAAAATATGTTTGCTGTAAAGTAACAGATTCTCGATCATAATTCAATATCACAAATAGCAACAATAGAATAGTGGTTCAAATATTCGTTGTTTTTTGTTCAATAATACTCTGTTTGCGTTTCAATCCCTAGAAAATTCTTTTTTTTTGGGTTTTTTATAACCCGTTACTGTTTTTTTTCAGTTATTTTACATTTTTTGATAACTCAACGATTTTTTCAATACCCTTCAAAGGGTTGTTGTTTAAGTTACAGGGAGTAATGTTGCTGAAGATTACGGAATGGTGTTTCCACCATAAATAATTTTTAACATTTACCCCGTTTTTTATTACTTTATTCAACACTGATGCAAATTGAAAAAAAAACCTTGTCCAAAGTTACCCCTCAGTTTCAATATCACTCCACCGATAGAAGCAGGAAAAATATTCAAACCAAATGGTGGCAATAAATTTCAGCGTGATATATAGCGCGAAGTGAGATAAAAACAGGAATTATACAAAACCAGACCGGATGGCTCCAGAGAAAAAAAAATCCGCAACGGAAAAGTAATAGAGGAGTAGTGTCAGTGGGACAAAATATGAAGACCGCACAAAAATCCAGGAAAAACCTTCGTGCGAGAAAAAAAGGACTTCGGGGGTGAGGTGACGGAACTCGTGGAAACTGTGCCGCCATAATCTCGATAATCTCGATGATTTATAACCACCCTAGCCGAGGGTGTAAAGCCGGGAGGCCCTGCTCTGAGAAGAAGCCAACAAAAACTACGGTAGACAGATTGCCTCATTCCTCACGGGGAGACCCCCCCCAGACTTGGCCAGGTAATGGACGCTGGGAAAATTAATTAAATTTTTCCACTTTGCCACTAAAGGGGAGCAACCACTAGGCATTGTTCTCCGTGACGTAAAATAACTACCTACTTATGGTGAAGGCAAAAAAAGACTAAACTATGGACCTAGGTCAGAGATCATCCATAAACAACGTGGTTAAAAATGTGTGTATTTTCTTAAATAAATTACGTGGTTTATGGATGACCTCTAATACTCGTGGGATCATGTGGGATGACCTTTTTAGACTCAGAAAATAAAGTTGATGTTCTTTGAGTTGCATATATAGGGCGATGACTTCCGGAAAGAAGGGGATTCCCCGTTCGAAGATATTGATAAGGCAGGTCGTGGCATTGCGTTGGTCTAACAAGATTATTGACCGAGTTACAAAAATTTGAATTTAAAGTTGTTCACACACTTTTAATTCACACAAAGGCATATTTTCCAGCAAAAAAAAAAAGTAATCAATCTTTATTTTAAGAAAAAGCAATTTGGATTATTGCGAATGTCATTTGCAAAATGCCAACAAATTGGGTTCACCAGAATTTAAAAATAGAAATCTGCCAGATCAAAAGTCTCCAGAAACCCCACCAAGCCAAAAGCTGCACCGCATTTCCATTTTCATTTCGCAAGGTCCGTTCCGGGAAGCACACAAAGTTTTCCCGCCGCCGCTGCCCCTCCCCATCTTTTGGGATTAATTCTTGCGATTGAGGTTAATTTTATTCATAATTTCATCCCGTGTCGGTTCCATTTCCGAATGCGACCAAAAAGCAAAATGCTGGTCCGGGGGAAAACAAAATAATTCGATTGGATTTCTACTTCTCTCTCTCTCCCTCTCTCTCACTCTCCTAGGAAGGTAAAAAAGGAACGAAAAATTAAAGCTCGTAGCCCGGGAAAAAGTTTGCGCTTATCCGGTTCGGGGTTTTCCTTTTGCAGGTTTTTCGGTGAAAGAGGGTGGGGGCATCAGGTAGAGATGGTCGAGTTTGGGGGAAATTTAGCCTAAAATCACAATATCTTTAACCTAAGCATCTCTATTGACAAAGGCGCAGCGGAGCAAAGGAGCTTTTCGGCTGATGATTTTCGTTTCTCATTCACTCGAAACGGCTCGATGATGAGCGGTTCTCTGGAGAAACGCCAATTTTAATTAGGCATACATTTTATTTAACATATAACATATAACTTATCAACCGTGGAAGTTGATTCTTTTTTTAGGTGTACCGTTCTAGAAAAAACTACACAGCAAAAAATAGAAATTCAGCTGCGTGTAAAAGGCCTGGGTGTAAAATAAGTTTTGCATTATTTTAAGAAATTTTATGTAATATTACCAGTGTTGGAATTCGAGCGAGAAGAAGGAAAGCATTTCTCGCTCGCGAGCGAGGAAGAGAACTTGTAGTACTTTTCTCTTCTCGCTCGCGCTCGCATTTTCGTTCGAGTTCTCTCTCTCGCCGCGAGCGCTCGCGAGCGCCTCGTGCTAGGCGTTCGTCCTAAGCTAGCAATTTGTTTATCAGTCTTATGAATGCGAACCTAGCGATGGTATAGAGGTGTTGTGTTGATTTTTTTTCGTTTCTAACGCGTTCAACTTCTCGCGAACGGGCATTTCTGGTTCGCGAGAAATCCCGTTCGCGAGCGGAGGAGAGCCCGGGCAATCGGTGAGTTTCTTTCGGCAACTCGAGACTCGCGTCGAGAACTCGAGAGAGAGGAATTTTCCTCGCGAGAGCGCGAGAATACCAACACTGAATATTATACCCTGAAATATGTAGCCTATCACTATGGGATCACTATATGCATTTTTCCTTTCCATTCTTCATCGGTCTGATGGCCGAGCGGGCTTAGGCGCCAGTCCCCATTGTTGCGTGCTGGGTTTCAATCCCGTAGGTTGCATTTTTTTTTGTGTTCACAAAAATGTTTCATGCTGTATGTAATATTAAGTGTCTTTTTTGACAAAGGTGATTTTTTTTTGAAATTAAATATGTCTTTATTGAACATTCTTATAATAATTACATTTCTTTTACATGCTAAGTGGTATGGCCTAATGCTCTTCATCTTTGTTGTATTTTTCGTTTTATTATCAACTGATCACATTTATTTTATTTACTTCAAATTGTATTACATTATTGCATTGAATCGAATACATTTGGGTAAAAAAGAAAAAAAAATCATTTAATCAACTAATCCTAACTTAAAACTAAAAAAAAATCATTGAAATATTCAAAATCACTACAACGAGTAAACTACGAACTGTATTTTAAGATGAATGCTCCAAGAGTTCTTACTTGTTCCTGGCGAGTTTTGCAACCACGCAGTGTTGTTGTCATCTCGATGAAAATGTTCAGAAGTTCTTGTGGTGAAAACAGGTCACTACTGCCTTCATCCATTGATGCTGGTTGGTTTTCCCTCGGTTGCTGACTGAAGCCTGGAGGTGTTGTACTCTCTGCAACTTTTTGCCGCTGATTCAACGGCAATGGCTGCAGATTTGGAACCACTCGAACAGATCCTGCTACTGGCGACGCCAAAGCAGGAAAATCCACGTCCGTGTATGTTGGTGGTGTTTTGCGACGATTTGGTTGGTGCCTCGTCGTCGCTTGCTGCCGAATTTTTACAAACTCAGCTCGTTTTGGGAAGCTTCGATTCTTGGTAGAATGGTTGCCGCCGCAATTGAAGCATTTCGATTCGATTTTCTCGTTGATTGTTTCGCAAGCTTGAGTTTTGTGCTCACCTCCGCAGGTTGCACAACGACTCTTGATGAAACAGTTCCTTCCACTATGTCCAAACTGCAAACAGTTCGAACACTGTGTCACGTCATGGTGCACTGGACGATAACGTTCCCAGGTTACGATGATGTTGAAAATTGTCCGAACTGCTTTCAGCTCAGACGGCGTTGTCGATCCTTTCTCGAGATGAACCAGGTACAGTTGATCACGATACTTGATGTCCTTGTTGTGTCTCGTCATCTTGAAGACTTCGATCACGTCTAACTTAAGAGTTGTGAGCTCTTCTTTCAGCACACTCACATCCATGCCGTACAGGCCTCGGAGGACCTGTTTCATGGGGCGTTTACCTGGATCGTCATGGCTGTAGTATTCAATCTTTGTGTTGTTCAGGAAATCCCGAACGTAGTTGTAATCCTTTCTGGTAGGTAGCAGAATTTTGAGTCCATCAGCACACAAGCGAATGGAAGCTCGTAAAGCACCAGATTTGATAAACCCGGTCAGCCACTTTCACACCGAATCCGAAGACGATGTTTTCACAAAAATGGGTGTCAACTTTTCCCGTCGTTCAAATTCTTCCTTCTCGCTCACGTCCACAGGGAGGGTAGCGAACTGGTTTCCAGACGAATTTTTGAGCGTCCTTGCTCAAACTGCCTGGCTTTGCAGGTAGCGCTTCGGCATTCTTTAGCTTCTTCAAATCTGCCGATCCTGCTGGTGAGGACCGCCTCTTTTTCTTGCCGTGAGGCATTTTTTGCACTTTTAAAGCACTTTTCAGGAGCTAATATCCAGGAGTACCTCACTGATTGGTGGTCCACAAATGAATGATTGACAAAGGTGATGTGCACGCTTTTGCAAGCGATTTTACCATCGGATTTTTGCTGTTAAAATGATGGTTTGTTTTGCTGCATTGCATTTAAAAAAAATCTTACAATAAAATATTGTTTCAGTAGAAATTTGAAATTAGGCAATAACTATTCGATAGCCATAAAAATTCAAAATAGCATTTGATTCAGGATATTTGGGTAATTCTCCGCCAACTCACACAGCAGTTGCCCCGACCCCTCTTCGATTTGCGTGAAACTTTGTCCTAAGAGGTAACTTTTGACCCTGATCACGAATCCGAGGTCCGTTTTTTGATATCTCGTGACGGAGGGGCGGTACGACCCCTTCCATTTTTGAACTTGCGAAAAAAGAGGTGTTTTTCAATAATTTGCAGCCTGAAACGGTGATGAGATAGAAATTTGGTGTCAAAGGGACTTTTATGTAAAATTAGACGCCCGATTTGATGGCGTACTCAGAATTCCGAAAAAACGTATTTTTAATCGAAAAAAACACTAAAAAAGTTTTAAAAAATCTCCCATTTTCCGTTACTCGACTGTACAAAATTTTGGAACATGTCATTTTATGGGAAATTTAATGTACTTTTCGAATCTACATTGACCCAGAAGGGTCATTTTTTCATTTAGAACAAAAATTTTCATTTTAAAATTTCGTGTATTTTCTAACTTTGCAGGGTTATTTTTTAGAGTGTAACAATGTTCTACAAAGTTGTAGAGCAGACAATTACAAACATTTTGATATATAGACATAAGGGGTTTGCTTATAAACATCACGAGTTATTGCGATTTTACGAAAAAAAAGTTTTGAAAAAGTTACTTTTTGTGTTTCTCTTTGTTTCGTCGTCCGTGTCTGTCGCGGGTGACCATGAACGGCCATGATCAATGACGACCAACTTTTTCAAAACTTTCAAAACTTGTGATGTTTATAAGCAAACCCCTTATGTCTATATATCAAAATTTTTGTAATTGTCTGCTCTACAACTTTGTAGAACATTGTTACACTCTAAAAAATAACCCTGCAAAGTTAGAAAAAACACGAAATTTTAAAATGAAAAATTTTGTTCTAAATGAAAAAATGACCCTTCTGGGTCAATGTAGATTCGAAAAGTACATTAAATTTCCCATAAAATGACATGTTCCAAAATTTTTTACAGTCGAGTAACGGAAAACGGGAGAATTTTTAAAACTTTTTTAGTGTTTTTTTTTTCAATGAAAAATACGTTTTTTCGGAATTCTGAGTACGCCATCAAATCGGGCGTCTAATTTTACATAAAAGTCCCTTTGACACCAAATTTCTATCTCATCACCGTTTCAGGCTGCAAATTATTGAAAAACACCTCTTTTTTCGCATGTTCAAAAATGGAAGGGGTCGTACCGCCCCTCCGTCACGAGATATCGAAAAACGGACCTCGGATTCGTGATCAGGGACAAAAGTTACCCCTTAGGACAAAGTTTCACGCAAATCGAAGAGGGGTCGGGGCAACTTTTCCCGATTTCGTGTGAGTTGGTAGAGAATTACCCATTTGTTAATTCCGATTACAAGCTTAACACAAATAGGCTTCTCCATATTTGTTGGATCAATTGAATGAATAGAAATGGGTATGCAATAGGGTGATACAAAAAAGGACATTGGGATTAACCTCTGGGCCTGAGGTCCTGAGGTCCCTGAGGTCAATGTTGAATGTTGAAGTTTGATTTGGAAAATCGTAAAAATATATGGGGAAAAACATCGCTTCCGAATTTTTCCGTCAGGTGGCGCGGGTCAAATGCATATAGCTCCAAGTGTGAGATTCTTGTAGGAAATTCAATTCCCTACACCTTTTGTCTAAGTGTGTAAAGATTGAGATCTGGGCGGTATCGGGAAGTAGGATGTGAATTTTGGCAGCTATTTAATTCTGTTTCACAATGTTTTGAAGCTTTTTTTTATAGTTTCGGTATGAACTGAATCCAAATTAAAAATGTTCAACTTAATCAAATATTTGAAAAGCATATTTTTTTGTTTTAATTTGTTTACTCATAAGTATTCTATCATTTTTTGTTGCAAACCAGGAAAGAGATAGTATTTTATTCTACTGAGCAAAAACAAAGAAATATATTTTGTTGTTAGAACATGATATTCGGCCCAAATTCGCTTCAGAAAATTTAAATTTAACCCGCAATGATGAAAGGTTGACCACCCCTGGCTTACATTATGATTATAGGTATTAAACTGCTTTTCATTTGAGAAATTTTTGTAGCATAAATGTTTTAAATAAATAAGGAGTGTAGAAAGTTCATTTTTATTTGAATAAATTGTTGTTAAAATTTAATTCAGAAATGAAGAAAAATCCTCTCAAAGATTAACTATCATTAACAATCATCAAATAAATAAAATAGGCGTCATCCATAAAGTACGTACTCTTTTAGGGGGGGAAGGGGGGTCACCGAAGGTGTGACAAGATGTGACGAAGGGGGGAGGGGGGTTTGCGAGATTGTGACGTCACGCTAGGTTTTTTTTATGATTGCATAATATTAATTTGAAATGAACACAATTAAATTAAATCATCTTTTCTAAAATTGTTTGTTACTATTATTTAGAAGTACCGTCATCAGAGCGACATTGGGTCTGGGGGGTGAGATTGGGTCATACAAATTTCTGCATTTTTGTATGACCCAAACTCACCCCTCAGACCCAATGTCACCCCTGATGACGGAATCACAATATAATTTATTTTACAGTCACATTTTTTTCAGCTTCAATATTTTGCAAATTCTTGCTTAATAAAAATAAATGCTTTTAAAGCAGGGTATTCATAAGAAAACTGCTATAAATGGTTTAAACTTAGTAGATACAAAGCTGTGAAAAACAGTTTTCAAGATTTTTGAATACTTGAATATACCAGGTCTTCTAATTTTTAAAAGATACAAAACTGTTTTTTTTTGCAGTGTTTATTCTTAAAAATGAATAATTATAATAATTTAACTTTTTTTACAAATTAAAATTGCCAAAAATACCAAAATTATGAGAGTTTAAATAAATAAAAACTTTAAAAAATCCCATCAAAAACAGAGGGGACGTACTTTTTTGAGTGGGGGGGGGGGGGGGTTCAACCTTGTGTGACATAGGGGGAGGGGGTGTTAATTTTGGGCGATTTTTGCGTGACATACTTTATGGATGACGCCATAAATCCATTAAAATATTAACCTTCTTTTGATTTGAAATATTTTCATACTTTTCAAGCTTATTCTTTTTATTCAATTTTTAATACCGTCAGTGGGGGTGACTATGGGTAAAAAACGATACACCTCTCGTAATTTCTTACTAACAAAAACAATTTAAAAAACAACGAAAATCTTTTATCGTAGAATTGTTCTTAGATAGTTTACTTAACATTTACTAAATTTGATTTTCGAGAGGTCATTTTTGGCAAAAAACGTACCTCAACTTAAGACAGCTGCTAAAATGACAGGATTTGTTCTAGGAACGATTTTTTTTCAGTAGAGTCATCTTAAGGTGTCCCTTGCACAACCCTTATTACAGAATTTAGTTTCATTGCGAAGTACCGTAAACTGGGGTGACTTTGATAGCCCGGGGTGACATTGATAGAAATTTGATTTGGCCACTAATTTTGATACATCCACATGTAACAGTCACATTTTTGAATATATGTTCGATGATAAGCTATCCCTTAATGCTTACATACTCAAAATTCTCAAAAATGTTTAGATATCAATTTGACGGGCATTTGAAAAACCTATCAAAGTCACCCCAGTTTACGGTACCTGAGAAATGGTAAAATCCGTAAAAAATACTTTGACCCAATCTCACCCCCAGATCCAATGTCACCCCCACTGACGGTATTTTTTTTGTTCAGTAATATATCAATAATATGTTTTTTTTTACAAAATAAAAATTAGGACAAAATATTCTTACTAGAAAATTGTTTATAAAAACTCGATATTACTTAATTATTTCTTTGGGACCATCCACAAACCACATTCTTTTGGAAATCTCAACCCCCCTTTTTTCAAAACCTCGCTCCACAAGCTGAATATTGTTCCTTGACCTATTCTAGGACTCTGGGTCAAATTTGAGCAAAATCGGTCATCATTTACCCATTTATACTCGGAGGTGAAGTTCATATGGGAAAAATAAAAAAAAAAAAAATGTATGGAAAACCCAAGTTTCTTACGGTTTGATCTACACGATGCGCTACTTCCATCCAAATATTCTCAAAAGTGAGATTTTTATTGAAAATTTAATGCTCTTCAACTTTCTAGAACATACCAAAGCTGTAAAATTCGATCCTGAAAAGTTATTAGCGTTTTAAAAAAGTAATTTTTGTATGAAAAACATTTTTTCACCAACTTTATGCTCGGGTATCAATGGGTTAATCTCATCCAATTTCGCTCAAAATTTACACAGATGCTTAAAATAACCCAAAAACCCGTTTTTCGCTTGTGGAGCAGGGGGTCATTTTTTCTGGGCACCTCATTGTAAGTAAAGTAAATCTTTCCCAGTTCCTGAGGAGAACACCTTTGAAGAGTATCGGGGCCGGCATTTACAAAGCGGATTCAGTGGCAGTTTCATTCTCAACTTAATGTTAACATGTTAAGGTTAATATTAACATTCCATAGGTCGCCTCCCTAAGGTGTCGTGATAAGGTCCAGTTTGTGACGATACACTACGTTCCCTTTACTAAGCAATCGATTCCAGAAGGGAAAAGATCACCAGTTGTGTTGGTCCGAGCCGGGATTTGAACCCCGATCTACCGCTTACGAAGCGGAAGCGTTACCACTGGGCTACGTGGCTCGGTCATCTCATTGTCCATACAAAAAAAAACTTTTTTGTATGGAGCGTTGACAATCGCCATACCACCCCCCATGAAAATTTCATATCAAATACAAATTCAAACACCATAGCATGACATGGAATTATTCTGAGCATGGCAGTTTGGTCGATTTTCATATTTTCAGTCAAAAATTCCCAACGCAAATTTGTAAAACTAATTATTTGCATAATGAAAATATTTTCTTATCAATATTGATCAATCCCTGATTTTTTACTTGCTGAACCCCAAATTTATACAAATGTTATAAAAATTTACAAATTAATAAATAATATTTTTTTCAAATAAAGCAAAACCTTACTAATAATCAATTTGACTAAATTAATCCAATTTGCTCACTTTACGGCATTAATTTGTAAGAAACACAGTGACTTGCAATGTCACTCAGGTTTTTTAAATGACAATTTTCAACGAAACTATTTTTAAAACTTTTTAAAAAAAAGGTAAATGGACATTGTGTTAATTTTATAATTGAATTGAAATCCTATGAAGTCATCCTGGTTTACAATATATAGAAACGAATTAAAACATTTTTTTAATGTGATATAGTTATAACTTAAATCTTGAAATTCGATACAAAATAACACACATTTTTTAAGGCCATTGCAAATTTCATTTTAAGTTTTTTCCCCTTCCCATCTTTTTAAATTTCTTCAACAAAAACAGAGGCAAAAAAATGTTATTGACTGAAATATAAATTTTCATAGAAAATACATGTAAAATCGAATGTTAATTTTATTTAAAAAAAAATGTCTAGTAAAAAATATATTTTAAAGAATTCATAGATTCTTTGCCAATTTTTAGTACATATAGTACATAACATAAGTACATCAAATTTCCCATTAGATGTTATGCCCCAAAAAAAATTACAGTTGAGTAACGAAAAATGGCAGAATCTTTGGAACTATTTTTTTATTTTTTTTTTCGATGAAAAATACGTTTTTTTCGGGATTCTGAATATGCCATTAAATAGGGCGTCTAATTTAACATAAAAATCCCTCTGACACCAAATTTCCAAACCATCACCATTACAGGCTGCAAATTATTGAAAAATTCGTATTTTTTCGGATGTTCAAAATGGAAGGGGTCGTATCGCCCCTCCGTCACGAGATATCGAAAAATGGATCTTGTATTCGTGATCAGTGACAAAAAATACCTCTTAGGTAAAAGTTTCTCGCAAATTGAAGAGAGATCGGGGCATTTTTTTCCTATTTTGTGTGAGTTAGCGGAGAATTACCCTTATTTTTATCAGATAAATATTCCAATTTCATTTATCAAGTTAGATTATTTTAAAGTACAAATTCCCAGAGACCTATCCTGATGCAATCCAGCGGTGGAAAGGGGAAGGCAGATCCTGGCCTGGCCTACACCGAAGCCGGAGGAATATCGATTAGTATCTCTTCCGGCGGCTCTAGCCTGTCATTTGCTGGCAACGGTTTCTCCGTGAGGGTTTCGGGAGCCCCTTCCCTCCCATTTACCCCAAGTTGAAGGTTATGTTTTGGGAGTGATATCATGGGGAGAGCGGTTGGGGGATAATGTAATAATAAGATTGAAATGGGCGAATTTTATGGCCCCCGGAACTGCTGGGACGGAAACTGGGCCACTCCGAGAGTAAACAAGCTGAAGCTGCTGCTGCCGGGGGTTGTTGGCCACGTGGTGACGTAAAGTTTTAATTTTTATTTATCGAAACTGGTTGTGGTGGCTGGTCAAACTTCTAGGGAGGGTAGGATGGCAATGTGGCCCATCTGGGACGGGTGATGGCAACGAGTTGTGCTGGCCGGAATGTTAAGGAAATTAGAGCCCTTGGTTTGCTAATTGATTTAATTTCCTTATTTATCTAACTGGATCCCGGAGGGTAATTTATCAATCTGGTAATCACCCGCTGGGACGATCTAGAAGGGCTATTTAACACCAGAACGGGTTTATTTGGCATGAAAATGGTTGAAGATTCTTGATCATAAGGTTGCAATTTAGATCCATTCAAGTTATGTGAACCAGAAAACTATTTGAAAAGCGCCAAAATTGTTCTCAAATATCTAAAATTCATCATCGCACTCATTTCTCGTGCCAAGTGCCACTTCACTCTTATAAAACTGACCTCATTGTGCTTAAAATTTCATTCACCGAGCAAAAACCAGATAAAAAAAGAAAATAAAACAACCAATCTGACAAGCTCACTCGAAATTTTCAAGTGTCAGAAACTTCCGCCAGAGATAATTAAAATCCATCCGCTGGTGACCTCTGAAGCTTTTTTTTTATCCGCGTCAGTCGCTTGACCCGAATTCATTTTGGCGTCCGGCCGAAAGTCACTCTTTCTCTCGTGACAAGTGCAGCGGCAAAATCTGCAGCACCAACACAGACGACGACGAGTGCCTCACTCTTCAATTGGAAATAAATTGGCAAATTGAAACCGATCCTTGAGCGGCTTTCTGTCAATCCAGTCAAATAAAACAGACACACACACAGAGATAGTCATAGCAGTGCAACAACGAGGACAACGATATGGCATGACAAGCGCGTCATTCTTGTCGCATTTTGGGAAATTTTGAAGCATTTTGGTACCGGGACATTCTTGACCTGGTTTGGAATGTGTGCAGATGAAATCTCGATTAAATTTTCAAAAGGCCCTATCTGCATAGGAAACCCATGAGGGATAGGTTGTTTTGAAAATTTAATCTAGAAATGTCAGAGCAAATAATTAGTACCGTAAGTTGGGGTGACAAGGTTGGAGATTGTTTTGGGGTGATTCTCCGCCAACTTACACAGCAGTTGCCCCGACTCCTCTTCGATTTGCGTGAAACTTTGTCCTAAGGGGTAACTTTTGTCCCTGATCACGAATCCGAGGTCCGTTTTTTGATATCTCGTGACGGAGGGGCGGTACGACCCCTTCCATTTTTGAACATGCAAAATAAGAGGTGTTTTTCAATAATTTGTAGCCTGAAACGGTGATGAGATAGAAATTTGGTGTCAAAGGGACTTTTATGAAAAATTAGACGCCCGATTTGATGGCGTACTCAGAATTCCGAAAAAACGTATTTTTCATCGAAAAAAACACTAAAAAGTTTTAAAAATTCTCCCATTTTCCGTTACTCAACTGCAACAAAATTTGGAACATGTAATGTTAAAGGAAATTTAATGTACTTTTCGAATCTACATTGACCCAGAAGGGTCATTTTTTTATTTAGAATAAAAAAATTCATTTTAAAATTTCGTGTTTTTATTAATTTTGCAGGGTTGTTTTTTAGAGTGTAACAAAGTTTTACAAAGTTGTAGAGCAGACAATTACAAAAAAATTTATATGTAAACATAAGGGGTTTGCTTATAAACATCACGAGTTATTGCGATTTTACGTAAAAAAGTTTTGAAAAAGTTGGTCGTCGTTATTCATGCCCGTTCATGGTCACTCGCGACAGACACGTACGACGAAACAAAGAGAAACGCAAAAAGTAACTTTTTCAAAACTGTTTTTCGTAAAATCGCGATAACTCTTGACGTTTATATGCAAACCCCCTATGTTTATGTATCAAAAATTTTGTAAATGTCTGCTCTACAACTTTGTTGTACTCTTAAAAACAACCCTGCAAATTTAGAAAAACACGAAGTTTTAAAATGAAAATTTTTGTTTCTCTTAAAATGACATGGTCCAAAATTGTTTACAGTCGAGTAACGGAAAATTGCAGAGTTTTTAAAACTATTTTAGTGTTTTTTTTTCGATGAAAAATACGTTTTTTTCGGAATACTGAGACGCCATTTAATCGGGCATACAATTTTACATAAAGGTCCCTTAGACACCAAATTTCATTCTCATCACCGTTTCACGAGTTATCTGCAACTGAAAATTATTGAAAAACACCTATTTTTTCGCATGTTCAAAAATGGAAGGGGTCGTACCGCCCCTCCATCACGAGATATCAAAAAACGGACCTCGGATTCGTGATCAGGGACAAAAGTTACCCCTTAGGATTAAGTTTCACGAAAATCAAAGAGGGGTCCCTGCAACTTTTCCCGATTTCGTGTGATTATGTGATTTACCCATATTTCAATTCAATTCAATTCAGTTTATTTCTTTAGTTTATCGACTAACAGTACACAGTAAAAAATAATGTTAATTTGGAAGCTGTAATTTTTGAAGGTTGAATATTACCTATTTTATGATGTAATTTTACCTCAATTTAGACTGAAAAAGTGGCATTACACTAGAAAAGTGGTAAATTTACACATTTCCAGAGGTAAAATAACACATTTTTTCTGACATAAAAGATGTACCCCTTCCCAGATGTAATATTACCATGATTTTTTTTTCTGTGTAGTTTTGTAAGTGCAGTACAGAGTTTTGGGGGATCCTTTCAGCTGTGTATAAGGCATTTATCACAATGGATGCAAATAAAGTTGGTTGTAAAGGAAACAGAAAACAGGAAAACAACTCGCAAAAAACCTGTCACTATTGCTGAGATAGAAGGGGGATAGAAGGAGGAAAAGGGATTTACCCATATTTAATTTCAGAAAACAAAACTTCCAATAAATGTTGATTTAGCTACTTGAACTTTGTTTTTATCTTTTAAAATCTGGTTTCGATTTTTTAAATAATGTTCATGACTATTTCTAAAAATATTTTTAAAATAAGTCCAGAAAATTACATAATCAAGATTAACTTTTAAAAAGGCAATAATATATAAGATTTGAAATCAAAACCAAAATTGCATGGATCCTTGTATGGGTGAACCAGTGACAATAAGTTTTTTTTTATGACTAAGTAAGCAATAAAGGTGCATAGATATCCTTTGTATAGTTCTTGTTTGCAAACTTGACAGATTCCATCCAGATCCATATCCAGAATCATCAATGAACTGCAAAAATTGCAATAATCTAGGGTGCCATCCACAAACCTCGTGGACAATTTCCATACAAAACAAATCATTTTTGTATGACTGAACACCCCCCCTCCAAGGTGTCCACGTGGTTTATGGATGGTTCCTACACAGAAAAAAAAATCATGGTAATATTACATCTGGGAAGGGGTACATCTTTTATGTCAGAAAAAAGGTGTAATTTTACCTCTGGAAATGTGTAATTTTACCACTTTTCTTGTGTAATGTCACTTTTTCAGTCTAAATTGAGGTAAAATTACATCATAAAAGAGGTAATATTCAACCTTCCAAAATTACAGCTTCCAAATTTACATTATTTTTTTCTGTGTAGAGAAAAACACGTTTTTCAAAATTTCGTATGGTACTTGTTGCCAATTTCTTCCAAAAACTTTTGTCAAATTGAAACATTTTCCCGGGCTTGCTTAAATTATGCACAGATGGGTCGTTAAGAGAGTAAGTTTTTTTTCCATTTTTTCCCTCCTAATGGCTACATTTTAGCGAAGCACCAATTCCTCTCCTCCCTTTGGCAGTCGGTGAGATTGTTTCGTAAAGTTGACAAATGTAAAACAAAACCCGTTTCGATTTGCATAACTACCACCCATTTGTGCATCGGCTTAAGAGTGCCATCCCAAGGACGTTAAAATATATTGTAGAGGAATAAACTTTTTGTTTCTGTTCTGCGACTTTCATCATTCGGTTTCCCTTCGCTGTGTCAAGGCAGCACTCCATTGTATTTTACGACCCCCACCCGAAAAGAAAGCTTTTGTTTCGACCCCGACCCGGCCAGCCTCCCTCTAGGTTTCTGGTTGGAAGTTGTGTTTTTATTATCTCCCACAAAGTTGAGGGAATTTGCTGGAAAATGGAAAGCTTTTATCGGGCCAAAAACTCAATTTGTCGGCCATCGCCAGCCAGACTAATTCCTTACCCATTTAGTCTTTTTTTTTCTGTCCCCCTCACCAGTTTGTGAATCGGAGATGGGATTTGCCAATCCAATCACCAAAGTTAATTTTGGGAGCGTAAAAGTTTGGCTGTTAGTTTTCTGGATTTAATTAATTTGCTGCCGATGGGCGGTGGGCGGTGGAAAAATCATTGCATCATCTGGATACATTTTGTAGCAAAATTGATTAAGTGGTTACTTAAAAAATGTTCTGTTAGGATTGTGATAAAAAATGTTTATTTTATATAACAATTTGCCTCAACTACTTTTATGTTTAACATCAACTTAACTTACAGGCTGCATTTTTTACAGTGAACTTATTTTTTTAATCTGGGCGATGCAAATATTTTTTGAAGTTTATTTCTCTTGACTCTGATAAAATTTGAGGGAGGGGTATAAATATTGAAATAAAAACCCATAGTCTCAACTTTTGAATGAAAAAAAGTAATTTAAAACGCAATAAACCCCAGTCTGGTTGTTTCGCAACTATTAAAATTCAGAAATTTCCAAGTATTGATAAAAAAAACAAAGTTTTATAACAAAAATTATTCGGCTTTTCACACAAATTATAAAATTTCGCAAAATAGCATTTTTTGAAAAATCTAATTTTTGGCATAAAATGGCATATTTAAGCTATGGCACAATTTAATCAAAATTCTTTTGGCAGTGCTGGAATATAAAAAAATATGTTTTCAAAAGGCGGAAGACTGTCATATTTTTTTGAAGTAAAATTAAATTTTCAATCAAGAAGTACAAAATTTTAAATTTTATGTTGGCACCGTTTTCAAGTAATAGCCAATTTTGAATATTTTTTCACCTGTGGAAGTCATGACTCTGAAAATAGTTTTTTTTATGTTTGGAATAATTTAAAATTTGGTCATCGAAAACATATCAACATATTTTCCAAAAATGCCTATACTGCGCAATTTAATAATTCTTTTTTTAAAATGCCAAATTAAAAAAATGTGTTAGTTTTTTTTTCAGTGTCTAACTACTTTTTTCTTAGAGGTCCTAAGCTGTTTGTACAACTTTGCTTAAGACACGAAATTGATCAGAATATCCCTGCTCGAGATACAAAATGTAAAATTTGTATGTAAATTTGTATTAAGAATCCAATTATGCAAAAAGACTTCTCTGGATAAAATGAATTGATGGACAAAATTTAAAACAATTAAAAAAATAATCGTTGTCTGAAGTGCCAGATAATTGCTCATATTATTAAGAAATTTACGAAATAAGGATATGATTCTATCGATTCTTTCATGATTTTTCTGAAGAAATATCATAAAAAGAATAGTTTCAATAGGTTTATGTTGAATTATTTTGCCTTAAATTATCCCACGGCGTGGCTCGAACAAAATATTATAAGCCGAGATAGCCCATGGGAGAGTTATACGTGGAAAGTTGTATTTTACCGGCAACCGGTTAGTTAGTTAGTTGTCTTTATTAACGAGCCTTTCAGCCATAAACGCTGGTTCGGCTCGGTGGCCGGCAACCGGTATTTTACCATATTATATTTTAGAATCTATATAAATCAAAATATTCTATCGGGGGAAATTGGGGTTTTAAGATTTCAATGTTTTTGAATTTTAGTACGGATTTTTAATTGACCTGGCCTTATAGCTGGACCGATCATTTTTTTTTATTTTAATAGATTTGTAGGGAAATTTTTACCTTTAACCCTTTTTGAACTTTGTAAATCCGTTTTGATTGTCAAAAGATATTCCAATTTTAACAAAATCATATTTAGGCTGTTTTTTGTGTGACATACATGGTCCCAGAGGTTCAATGTCAAACTTAGTTCGCCTAAAAAATTGATGTCTTTAAGGGGTTACATACATGTAGAAAATCACAAAATTTCATATCACAGAAAATTCACTAACTTCACTAAAAAGATAATTTTCAATCACTCCTGAAAGTTTCATGAAGATATTTCGTGACTAAACAGAGTAAGAGACGATTTAAGTTCACAATTTTGCCATGCGCATAGCGAACTGTCAAACTTTGTGAATGTTTTTCTCTAAACATCGAGTTGATTTACGGGTGCCACGATATCTCGAGATGAGATAGACCAAATTTACTGAAATTTGGGGTGAGACTTTCAAGACATATTCCGTGTGCACGACGAAGCCTGATTTTGAAATCTAGCTTTTTAAAAATTACAATAATCAAAAACTATCGATTTTTTATATGAAAAACATAAAAATATGTTTATATTTTTTTTAAATAAGTTGGAAATCGCCCTTTGTCATGCACACATGATCGGTTTAACGAGGCTTCACCAAAATTTTGAGCCGATTTGGTCAAAGCAGTGTTGAGATATCGTGGCACCCGTTTTTTGAAACTGCTAATTTCAAATAGCTATATCTCAGCAAAGATGCTTCCAGATTTCGACAAATTTATTTCGTTAACAGATGAAAATGTTTATTTCAATCCCCTAAAAATAGATTTAAAAAAAGTTTAAATTTGTGCTCATACCAGCCTCTGACATTTTTTTCCGATTTACATGTATGTAACCCCTTAATATGCTTTAACTGTAACTGATCTGAAAAACAGATATACAATGCATTTTTTAGCTTTTGTAACGTGGGAAAAGAGGCAAATGAGTGGTTACGTAATATTTGAATGACTTCCAATATGCTCAAAATATTGCTTTGATTGTATTAATATGCATCTCCTTAAAATAAGAACCTGCCTGCTTTGATTCCGTTTCATTTCCCAACTTCAACATAATTACAACACTTAACCTTCCCATCCCTCGGAATCTGTGAGACAACACGACAAGATGGAATCACTCCCTAATAGCGCTGTGTGTTTTGCACCCGTGTTCGGGGGGGTACAACCGTAATTAATTATTTTCATTACATCGTTTTATCTTCGTAAGCTCACCCAGCAGCAGCAGCAGCAGCCAAAAAGGGGTGGCTGTTTTTCTCCCGGGGACCCAGCCAGCACCACCATTAGTAGCAAATGACGACTGTTTGCTTTTAGGTGTGGCCCCCAGACTAATGGCCCAGGACAACGGGTTTTCCCTGCTGAAGCTGGTGCCGAATCCCTCCTTAAGAGCAGCTGTGT
Organism: Culex pipiens pallens; assembly: GCF_016801865.2. Classification (NCBI taxonomy): domain Eukaryota; kingdom Metazoa; phylum Arthropoda; class Insecta; order Diptera; family Culicidae; genus Culex; species Culex pipiens. Next base: position 81,055,657 of record NC_068938.1, read on the forward strand.
TCGCGAAGATTTCAACGGGAATTGAATTTTAAACTCACCAAATATTTATTAACAGGTCTGGTTTTGGGAAAATAATCACGTTTCCGCCAAGACTTCCTCGGCTCTCCCTCCGTTAAAATGGGGTGTGGTTTTCTTCGGAACCAACCGTGACTGATTTGCCAGAGTGCCAGATGTGACGTGGCAGGGATGCTGGTTATCTGATTGGCGCGAAGCTGTGTAGTACATCTACGAGATAACGCGTTGACGAAGCTGCTCGAAGAATTTGAACTGACGCGAGAAAACTCCCCGAAAACCCAGAAACCACAAGGCGCCATGAAGTCAACAGAAAAGCTGTCAAGGCTGGGAAAAGTTTGAGGTTTGAAGATGGAGATAACGTTGAACACGCTTTTGAACATGGAATCTGTGTTCAAAAACATCTCAGATGAAACTTCTATACTATATTTAAGAAACAACTTTCAAGCATATATTGAGATAAACGTTTTATTTCAATAATTTTAAACGCCTTTCATAGCGACAAAGTACGAAACGTTCATTTCAACCAACAAGAAACCAAGAAGCTTAAATCATTCACACAGTCCACAAGCTTTCACGCTCCGGCAACACAAAAAAAAAGCAAAAAGTGACGAGCTGCGAATTGCACTCTTGATGACATGCACTCAGACAGTGCGCTTCCTGTCGTTTATTTGTCGTTTTATTCCGCCCAACTTACACACGTTTCAAAAGCAACAACATTTTGTAAAAAAAAAAGAAGGAAAAGGAAGAAGACGATACTTGTCCTCGGGAAGGCTGCGGGGACAGGAACAACATCCGGATGGTGGGACGTTTGGAAACGGAAAATGAGGATGACTAGAAAAAAATAAAGTTCTTAGTTTATTTTTGGTTGAAATGATTTTTCCTGAAAATGTTTATGCTACTTGGAAACTGTTTTTGTCTTCCTCACCTCAATGAGGAATGGCTATAAATTACTCGAAAATTGATCTTCGTAATTTGACCTCGCAGACCCACCTTCACGTATACATATCGACTCAAAATCAAATTCTGAGCAAATGTCTGTGAGTGTGGTGCGATGTTGATCAGAAATTGTCACTCGATTATCTCAGCACTGACTGAACCGATCCGAGCAAAAAACACGTTTAAGACTCATTCGATCCGACTTGAGGTCCCGTAAGTCACTATTGAAAATTATGAAGTTATGTTAAGTACCTGGGTAATTCTCTACCAACTCACACGAAATCGGGAAAAGATGCCCCGAACCCTCTTCGATTTGCGTGAAACTTTGTCCTAAGGGGTAACTTTTGTCCCTGATCACGAATCCGAGGTCCGTTTTTTGATATCCCGTGACGGAGGGGCGGTACGACCCCTTCCATTTTTGAACATGCGAAAAAAGAGGTGTTTTTCAATAATTTGCAGACTGGAACGGTGATGAGATAGAAATTTGGTGTCAAAGGGACTTTTATGTAAAATTTGACGCCCGATTTGATGGCGTACTCAAAAATTCCGAAAAAACGTATTTTTCATCGAAAAAAACACTAAAAAAGTTTTAAAAATTCTCCCATTTTCCGTTACTCGACTGTAAAAAATTTTGGAACATGTCATTTTATGGGAAATTTAATGTACTTTTCGAATCTACATTGACCCAGAATGGTCATTTTTTCATTTAGAACAAAATTTTTCATTTTAAAATTTCGTGTTTTTTCTAACTCTGCAGGGTTATTTTTTAGAGTGTAACAATGTTCTACAAAGTTGTAGAGCAGACAATAACAAAAATTTTGATATATAGACATAAGGGGTTTGCTTATAAACATCACGAGTTATCGCGATTTTACGAAAAAAAGTTTTGAAAAAGTTACTTTTTGCGTTTCTCTTTGTTTCGTCGTCCGTGTCTGTCGCGGGTGACCATGAACGGCCATGATCGATGACTACCCACTTTTTCAAAACTTTTTTTTCGTAAAATCGCGATAACTCGTGATGTTTATAAGCAAACCCCTTATGTCTATATATCAAAATTTTTGTTATTGTCTGCTCTACAACTTTGTAGAACATTGTTACACTCTAAAAAATAACCCTGCAGAGTTAGAAAAAACACGAAATTTTAAAATGAAAAAAATTGTTCTAAATGAAAAAATGACCCTTCTGGGTCAATGTTGATTCGAAAAGTACATTACATTTCCCATAAAATGACAGGTTCCAAAAAAATTTACAGTCGAGTAACGGAAAATGGGAGAATTTTTAAAACTTTTTAGTGTTTTTTTCGATTAAAAATACGTTTTTTTCGGAATTCCGAGCACGTCATCAAATCGGGCTCCAAATTTTACATAAAAGTCCCTTTGACACCAAATTTCTATCTCATCACCGTTTCAGGCTGGAAATTATTGAAAAACACCTCTTTTTTCGCATGTTCAAAAATGGAAGGGGTCGTACCGCCCCTCCGTCACGAGATATCAAAAAACGGACCTAGGATTCGTGATCAGGGACAAAAGTTACCCCTTAGGACAAAGTTTCACGCAAATCGAAGAGGGGTCGGGGCAACTGCTGTGTGAGTTGGCGGAGAATTACCCACCTACTTCAAAAGTTCTTCAAACGAGCGAAATCTAGCAACACTATCAATGTTATGAGCACTAGGGTGACATCAGGGATACCCCCTGGTTTGATTCTTTAGGCAAAAATAAGTAACTATGCCAATTTTGAGCCAAATTGGTTTAGGTTTAGGGGTCGCTTTTAATCGTTGAAGTTTATATGGGAAAAAACGCGAAAATGTATGGGGGAAAACATCGTTTCAGTATTATCCTGCCAGGTGGCGCAGGTCTCGCCCAAAATTGCCCAAGTGTGAGATTCTTGTAGGAAATTCCATTCCCTACAACCTTGTCGAAGAGTGCAAAACGATTCGAGTTGAGGTGGATTAAGTTACGTTTTTTTTTAATGGTTAAGATATTTGTTTAATGATCATTTTGATATGGTTTTCTGGCCATTGATGATTGACATTTTCAATGAATTTAAACTGATAGATTTTGTGTAATAGTTTTAATCGATGGATTATTTTTTATAAAATGAAGCATTTACTCTTATTTTTTTGTCGGTCTATGTTGGTCTAATATAAACTGTGAGCGTGCATTTTTATTAAAGCATTGTGTTCCCGACAAAAAAAATCATATCATTTCTAGTTTTGGGGCATGGTTTTCTTTTAGTTCAATAAATATTGAATTTAAATTTTTGATTTTTTCACAGGGATGGCATATGTTTGAGGGATGTTTCTTTTCACTATAATGGCCATATTTGAAGCCTGCTGTATGAAGTTTTGCCCAAGTTGATTGTTTAAATATTATTGACTACTTTTCTGAACATTGTACATGTCCAAAATCCGAAGATTGAGGCAAAAATTTGTTTTTTTTTAGGGGCTCATAAAAAGGTCACAAAACCTGTATTCAATGAAACGATAGAGTTTTGATATCTTAGACAAAGCTTGTGAAAATTTTCAGCGCTCTAATTTCGCCCAAGACGCAAAAGCTCAATCTGGTAACTGTCCATAGAATGAGCTCTTGATGTGAAAATTTCACCAAAAGTAGGCCATGACCATGCAGAAAAAAGCTGTAGAAGCACAAAAAGGGATATTTCTAACTTCGTTCGTAAAATAGCATTTTGAGCCACTGCAGTGCAATGGGGGTGCTTTTTCTATAGGAAATGTTTTAAATTGCGAGTAATTCCAGCTCAAATTAGGAATTTTTCTGTCACTTTTGTACCCGAACCTCTACGATTTCAATTAAGCTTTGTAGACATGTTATCCTAGGCTTGAATAAGCCATTTTTGTGTATATGAAGCCAGTTGCACTCGAGACATTTGAGAAAGGCTTAAGTTATTTAAATATGTTTGTATTTCGTAATTTAAGTATTACTGTATCTCGAAGCCGTTGCATCGCATCAGAAAGTGGTCAAAGACAAACCACAGAACTTTTAGGAAATTGGACGGGCTTTCTGAAAAAATACACTGGAAGAAAAATACCTTTATGAGTTTTTTTTTCAGTTTCAAAGCTAAGTTTTAAGGTGAAGTCTTGATTTTTTTCGTTCAAGGTTTTTGAGGAAATGGGTTAAGATGTTCCAAAAAAAAAGACTCATTTTTTGTTTTTTTTTTGCGGTTTTTGGCAATTTCTATATGGCAGATATGATTTTTCAGTCTCGTCTATATTTTTACCATAAAGCTTGTCCAATTTCCCAAAAGTTTGTCTTTGAGCTGGAATTGGTCTTGCAATGAATTGAACATTTTTGGAAAAAATACCTATAACTTTAAAACGGTGTTGAAAGTATTGAAAAGTCATATTTTATAGCAAATTTGATTTTGCATCTAAAATGATTTAACAGTTGACAAAATCAAAATTCACAATTTTGAGAAAAATTCTTCGATGCCAGTTTTCTCACCATGTTAAACTCTAGCGCAAAAGATGCATTTTCAGTCACGAAAAAAAAACGAAAATCAAAAAATACAAATTTCTGAAATTCTACCTTAAGTGATAAAACCTGAACAAAATCAGCCTATTATTTCGTGTTTGCATAACTTACAATTTTGCCGAAGACACCAAATCTATAAGAAAATTCCTTCTGAAGGTTTGTACAGATATTCGAATATTGCCCATTTGTATGGAGCTTAAATGGTTAAAATCGTATTGAATTACCTATCAAAATTTATCAGAATACCTTTTTTAAAGTATTTAGTAACATTTTTTATTCATGAGATAGAAGAGCTTGTAATTTTTCATTATATAAAAGGACCGGATATTTCTGAATTTCCTTTGGTTTTTTTTTTCATTAGGCCTTTTCAAGTAAAATTAGCGCCAAATTTAATTCCCTTCGATTTACTCTTGAACTATGTAAAAGACAACGAAAAAATAAATTAGTTTTTAAACAGTTTTTTCGTAACTATCTACAACCCAACCCCGAATTTAGGCGCCCAAGTAACATTTTAGGTTTTCAGTAGGCCATAAAAGCCTTTTTAGGTTGTATGCGGGTTTCCAGAACCATGATAAAACCTGTAAGTTTAAAAATGTTACTAGGGCGCAAGGTATGTAGATTAGATAAGGTAAGGCGGGATTTCCCAGCTGTCAAAATAGTTAGCACGAAACCCAGATTTTGTATGGAGATTTTCAGAAAAGTGAAATTTCGAACATTTTCCGGGAAAATATCACCGATTTTTTTCTGTAGAGTTGTTAGCATTCCAAACTTAACCTAAAAACGCGTTTAGTTTATTATTATTTTTGAAGGAATATTTTTGTTTTAAAAGCGTATTTCGGTTTAGTTTGGCATGTTTAACAACCCTACAGAAAAAAATCCGGTGAAATTTGCCCGGAAAATGGTCAAATTTTCACTTTTCTGAAAATCTCCATATAAAATCCGGGTTTCGTGCTAACTAACTATTTTGATAGCTGGAAAACTCGCCTTACCTTACTTATCAACATACCTTGACTAGAACGGGCTTCGATTTTCGATCTGCAAGAAATCCATTTTCTACCAATTTTTAATCTTTTAGAAGCATTCGAAGAAGAACTTTTGAAAGTTCAGAAAATACTTAGGATAAAAGTTTGTCTTGTTTTATGCGATTTTGTCAATGTTTTTTAAATTGTATTTTTTTAGGGGACAACTTTGGCAGTATTTTTATACACTTTTCCCACGTAAAGTATGCAATAATTTGTATACTGTCCCAGACTTACCTCTACGCATTTTTATTACAATTTAAATGATAATGGTATGTATCAATCTTTAGTAAAAATTGTGATGAACAAGCAAAAAATAAACATAAGTTTAAAAACATTGAAAAACTTTACAGGCAAATGGAACGAAAGAAGAATAAGCCAAATACTATTGGAAAGAAACATAAACTAAACATATTAAAAGCAAATTTAAATTCTAAAAACGAAACAAGAAAAACCTAAAACAATATAACTATAGTTTTTCGTAATACCAAAGCTGCTCAAAATGACTCGAGAAAAATGGAAAATTTCGAAAAAATTGGGCAGACCTTTAATATTTTTTTAAATCAAAGGCTGATGCAAAACGAAATGATGATCATCCCAAGGACTACGAACTTTAACCAGTATTAAAACCGTTCGTGCTGAAATTGTCCTCTACCGTTAGAAAATGAGGAGTGGAGTCACTCTCCAGCAGCATCTTATTCACGCTTTCAACACAGAGAACAAGAAAAAAAAACGAAAAAGTAAACAGCAAGACAGCCGTACCATTAGCAAGGATTTTTCTCGATTTAAACACAAATCTCCGTAGATTACTCCGGGAGGATGAATTGTGACTCAGTGTGTGTGTGTGTCTCTCTGTCACGCGGGTCGTGGTTGACTGCATCCGTGCTGGGCACAATTTTCCAACCGTCCAAGGAAAATTGCGCTCAGCATCAACGTGGTTGTACTTCAATTTACACTGACGAGATGCCATCAGGACTGGGTGTTCGTGCCTCAATTGTGTGTGTGTGGGGGGAAAGGAAATGTTGTCAAGAGTACACTCGGGATTCCAGCTGCGAACGGGAAAAGACTCGAGCTAATTGATTTAAATTCAGTTTGCGTGACATACCGCAAAATAAAGTGGCTGTGTGATTACCATGGCGTGAGATTTTATTTTTTTTTTACAAGGGTGTGACTGTTTTAACAGCTTGTTTGGGGATGTTAACTTAATTATATTAATTACCAATGTGTTGGGGTTTCAGCTCTACTTGAAGGCATAATTAAAAAATAATATTGCTCAATTCGTTTTTTTTTGTGTACAAAAATGTAAATTTAAAGAGAACATAAACTTTACACCCTTGAGCCTCTCGAGGACACCGAAAGTTAACCTATTCTCATTGTAAACAAAACTGACATTTATCGTTGACGCCCGCCTCACTGTTGTTGGTTTATGTCATAAACTTTGCCTTATCTTGAACCTTCACTCTGGTTAGGCTAACACCAATGTGTTGGAACTAATGGGGAAAATGTTACATTATCGGAATTTTTTTGCTAAAATACTTTTTGAATCTTAAATTCAAAAGTTGCTTTTCAATCAAATTTTAAAAGTGTTTTTAATTTTTCATAGAAAAAAACGAGTACACAATATTTCTAAAAAAAAAAATAAGTGGAAAAAGGATCACCACAGAGTAAAACTCAGTCACGTTGTAAACCACTCAAGGTCGTTCGGTGCGTGCTACTCGTCAGAAACGCAAGTCAGCGGCGGGGTGGCGGAATTGTCATAAAAATTTAAATTACCCATAATCACGGTCATATTTTCGGTGGTGGAATCTGCATATATGGTAATGAAACGGGAGAGAGTGAGAGAACGAGAGCGAGCATTCGAGAACGAGGAATATCAATGTCGTCGAGCCTGGACCGAATCGAGGGCACGGCTTTTGAGCGAGTGGGTGGAACCAGTGCAGATATTCCGTGTGTCTGTCAAGCCGGCTAACAAACGAAGATTTTTTCTGTTAACACAGATCGAGAGGGTGGCGGGCGTCGGCAAACATTAATAAAGTGGAAATGCTGAACACGTTGGCAAATAACGAATTTATTTTCTGAGCAAATTTGGGCGTTTTTCGACTGTGTTAACATGTTTGGGGGAGATTCAAATTAATATTAAATTAAAAATGTAGAAACTTGGCGAGCCTTCAAAGTATTTTGTTAAATAAACTCTTCCATTTTTAGATATGTAACGTTTTATGAATAAATGAATGTGAAATGACTTAAAACCGGATTCAGTTTCGTCAAGGTATGATAGATTTTTGCACGCTGAACTCGCTTCAATCGATAGAATCGAATTTCAGAGAACTTTCTGTTATGAAATCGCTTAACAACCATGCGAACCCCATTATTATAAAGATAATTATACCTATCATACCATAACAAAACTGAAGTGTTTACTGACATAACGTTAAGAAAAGTGCAATAGGGGAGAAAATCGTGACGTCAGAAATGAACTCAAATCACTCAAAGTTCATTTCGTGACTGACTTTAACATTTTGGCCTAGTTTGACAGCTAGATTGTCCCCAGTTTTCTGTCGGAGAAAAAAGGAGGCGAATACTTTATGAAAATCATACCTGTCAAAATTCCTAGCCTCAAAATTTTGTCTCGAGTTGCTCTCCTCTATTGAGCTATTAAATAATGCTCGCAATATTTTTCTTTTACCTGTATAAAAAAAATCCAGCATCCTTAAAGCTGATGAAATGATTGAAGCACATTTTCAAGAAAATCGGATCTTATTCAATTCACGAAACACAGTAGCAATTCATATTTTGCCAAGTCTTTGTCATTTTTTTCTATAACCAAAGAGGCAATTGGGCATCCGAAGGTTTGTAATTAGAATCTTTACACAATTTGGCAGCTAAGCAATATCTCAAAAATCATAAATTGATAAAAAAAATAGATAACTTTGTTTTTAATTGGACTGAAAACGGAAAGAGGATCCATCGCCAAATAAGCAGAGATATTTTCCTGATAAATCAACTTTGGTTTTGCTTATATTTGCCTAAAATTTCGCTTCGATCAAATGTGGCTTCCAATCAGCGTAAAAAATAAGCTATTCCTAGTATTATCCTAGTAACTTTATCGCGTTTCGACGCGTCCCCTTTTCGTGAAACTTTTTAGGAAACTTTGCTTTGACCAAACGTTTTTTGTGACATCGTTTCGTCCATTGTTGTAATTAACTTTTTTTTTGCACATATCTCTTTATCGCAAAAATTCAGTTTTTATTTATTTATTTATTTTTCATGATTAAGAAGACTAAAAAACCAATATATGGGCACAGATAAGCAAATAAATTTTTGTCAGAACTTTTCAATAAAACTAAAATTGTACTCTCAAACAATTTTAAAGAATTTTTATATTTTTCGTAAGGATAGAACGCTTACTTTAGATTTTTTAAAAGTTCCCTCGTATGTCCATTCCAGACTTTTTTCTTTAAAATAATCTGAAAATACTTTAATTTTTGAAACTTAACAGATCAGACGAGTCACTGATTTAAAGCATGGCAAAGAATTGGAATGAAGACAATTTTTTAAAGTGATTTCCAATTCTGTTCGTCACTAATGTAAATATCAAATGTTGACTTTTTTGTAAGGTCCTATAAACAAATGTAAACATTGAGTGTATCCCGCTTACTCCGAAGGACGTGTGCTGAAAAAATGCACCGAGTTCCAGACAACTTTTTTTTGCATTTCTGAAAATTATATTTGAATGGGTTTTTAACACTGGAACGCCCAACACATGTCCAACTTACACGGACGCCCAAGCCTTCCAAAAAAGGTGGAACGGTAACTTCAACTCGCTAGTTCTCGGGCATTACTCAACCAATCGGGACGATTCTTGTTTCCAGTGATTTGTTAGAATGTCTAGATGATCCTAAAGTTTTGCAGAACTTGATTTGAACAAATCTGTAATTTCTGCGACCAAAAACATCGTTCCACCTTTTTTAAACCGACTGCCTCCACGAAATTTTTGGCGAATTTTTTTTTACACGCGAAAAAAAAAGTTGGAACGATGTTTTTGATCGCAAAAATTACAGATTTGATCAAATTTAGTTCTGCAAAATTCAAGAATCATCTAGACATCCTAACAAATCACTGGAAAAAAGAATCATCTTGATTGGTTGAGTTATGCCCGAGAACTAGCGAGTTGAAGTTACCGTTCCAACTTTTTTTGAGAATTGGGCGTTAGAATGTTAAGTGAAAAAACGTATTTGTTTTACATTTTTGTTTTTGCCTAAAATGTAGCTTTAGATAGAAATCTATAAAATTTCCCAATTTTTTATTTCACTCAAACAACAATTAAGAAAAAAAAAATATTTTTTTGATGACATATTTTCGACTTTCTTATGAGACACACAATTGTTTGGCCTTGTTTTATTTTTTTTATGATCATGAACACTAATTGTAAAGACCTTTGGAAATAAAAGGTGTGCTGAAAAAATGAGTTTTGCAACAAATTGCATAAAACATTTCTTTGCAAACGTTATTCCATTTTTTTTGAACAATTTTTTTGTGGAATGGCCTAAGATGTTGCTAAAACCCTCAAAAATTCAGGATGTTGTCTCTTCCAAAAAGTACAAAATTATGTTATCACGTAGACCCCAAGCACGAGAAAAAGGGAGAACTTGTATGGAAAGTCCTCCTTTTTCTCGAGCTTGGGAGTTCAGGAGTAAACGCTGTTTATTTTGAAAATTGGTCTAAGCTTCAAAATTTTCAAAAAAGAAAGCTGTCAAAGGGCATTGGAAATTGGACGAGCTTTCCGGTAGAAAAATTTATACTTTTGATACGATGCAACGGCTTTAAGATGTTGCAATATTGTAATTCCGATGAACAAAATTATTTGACTAACTTACGCACTTCCCAAATGTCATTCTCGGGAGCATCTAGCTGCGAGTGTAACTTTTTTCCCAGAAACTTCTAGTTGCTACCTTAAAATTTGTCGATCAGAAAATTTATTTTCGGGATACCATTTTTAAATGTTTTGGTTTTTTTTCTATGGTAAATTACCATACACAGTAACAAAAATCATGGTAAAATTCCATCTAAAAAGGAGTACATCTTTTATGTCAGAAAAAAGCTTTAATTTTGCCTCTAATAATGTGTAAATTTACATCTGGCAGACGCTAGGAAAAAATATCTGTAATCCCAAAAAAATATCAAACCGGCGATAGTTATATCTAGCTTACTAAGTCCGCGCCCCAACCCGCACGGCCATCTCGCCGCTGTGAAAACTTGACGATCAAAGCCAATGTAGCTCTATGTGTTCCGTGCATTGTATACTGTATTTACTGCATATAGGGTACATATACGATATGGGTAATTCTCCGCCAACTCACACAGCAGTTGCCCCGACCCCTCTTCGATTTGCGTGAAACTTTGTCCTAAGGGGTAACTTTTGTCCCTGATCACGAATCCGAGGTCCGTTTTTTGATATCTCGTGACGGAGGGGCGGTACGACCCCTTCCATTTTTGAACATGCGAAAAAAGAGGTGTTTTTCAATAATTTGCAGCCTGAAACGGTGATGAGATAGAAATTTGGTGTCAAAGGGACTTTTATGTAAAATTAGACGCCCGATTTGATGGCGTACTCAGAATTCCGAAAAAACGTATTTTTCATTGAAAAAAAACACTAAAAATGTTTTAAAAATTCACCCATTTTCCGTTACTCGACTGTAAAAATGTTTGGAACATGTCATTTTATGGAAAATTTAATGTACTTTTCGAATCTACATTGACCCAGAAGGGTCATTTTTTCATTTAGAACAAAATTTTTCATTTTAAAATTTCGTGTTTTTTCTAACTTTGCAGGGTTATTTTCTAGAGTGTAACAATGTTCTACAAAGTTGTAGAGCAGACAATAACAAAATTTTGATATATAGACATAAGGGGTTTGCTTATGAAAATCACGAGTAATCGCGATTTTACGAAAAAAAGTTTTGAAAAAGTTGGTCGTCATCGATCATGGCCGTTCATGGTCACCCGCGACAGACACGGACGACGAAACAAAGAGAAACACAAAAAGTAACTTTTTCAAAACTTTTTTTTCGTAAAATCGCGATAACTCGTGATGTTTATAAGCAAACCCCTTATGTCTATATATCAAAATTTTTGTAATTGTCTGCTCTACAACTTTGTAGAACATTGTTACACTCTAAAAAATAACCCTGCAAAGTTAGAAAATACACGAAATTTTAAAATGAAAATTTTTGTTCTAAATGAAAAAATGACCCTTCTGGGTCAATGTAGATTCGAAAAGTACATTAAATTTCCCATAAAATGACATGTTCCAAAATTTTGTACAGTCGAGTAACGGAAAATGGGAGATTTTTGAAAACTTTTTTTAGTGTTTTTTTCGATGAAAAATACGTTTTTTCGGAATTCTGAGTACGCCATCAAATCGGGCGTCTAATTTTACATAAAAGTCCCTTTGACACCAAATTTCTATCTCATGACCGATTCAGGCTGCAAATTATTGAAAAACACCTCATTTTTTGGCATGTTCAAAAATGGAAGGGGTCGTACCGCCCCTCCGTCACGAGATATCAAAAAAACGGACCTCGGATTCGTGATCAGGGACAAAAGTTACCCCTTAGGACAAAGTTTCACACAAATCGAAGAGGGGTCGGGGCAACTTTTTCCGATTTCGTGTGAGTTGGTAGAGAATTACCCATATACGATCACGATCACGTTCTTTTCGTGAGGAAAGTGCTATTTTGCGAAAGTATTGTCCTCTCGCGTGTTCATTCGTTCATTGGAACAGTTCATTCTATTGAGTGGCTTATATGGACAAATGAACGCCACATAGTTACCGAACCATGGTGGCTCAAACGCCAAAGGCACGGTTCAATATGCCGAAGGTCTTGGGTTCGAGTCTCGGTACCGGTACTTTTTTTTTGTTGAATGAACTTTTTTGAAGATGAACCCATGAGTAAAGTACTCTTGGTAATTTCGGGATTTATCCTCTCCGTCCGCACACAGTACCATTTTAATACCGAATCGTCCCCTCGTTCTTTAACTTTGGGTGTAAAGTTTCTGAAAAATAGAAAAAAATTAAAATGGCTCAACTTTCCTGACCCAACTTTCACGTGCTGTCTTGAAGCTTTTAAGAGCAGATTTTATCATACCTTGTAGTTGGTGTAGCCATCTTCACTCTCATCATCTACATATGGACCATCTGCTCCGTCTGCGTTGATGGGAAACAAATTAAGGAAGATAATTGAATTGGCAACCCAATATAATGTATTCGCCACATATTCGCCTCATCTCATCCAACTCTTGGAGTTTGAGTTGTGGCGATAGATGGATGGATCTAGATCTAGATATCTCTAGCTCGAGAGATGATTCCTTTATTCATCCATTAGGGGGCACACCATGTGTGTGGGCCACATTTTAATTGAAAACTAATTGAATTCATGTGTGCGAGTGTGTGTGAATAGTTTCCTCGTGTGAAAACAAACATGCCCCAGTCTGCTGCCGGTTCATGCATTATGCAGTTTTCCCTGGGAATGCAAATGAAGGTCCCAACGCCGAAACCATCGCCAGGATCACACTTTTAACCTCGGGAGGTGACACCGCAAATAACTTTTATAGAGCGGAAAATGAGGCGCAAACTAATGGGAAAAATAATGGCAAATTCAAAACCCCGGTTCCTTCTCCGACACCCTCTTGAACGTGAGTTGGTGAAGAGGATGCTGCACCACGTGGATGCACCACGTGTGTGGGTGTGTGTGTCGTCTATATGGGTGTCAGTCCCGTCACGTCGTTGAGTCGAGATGATGGACGATGGACCAGCAGTGTGCTATAGTGGACTAACTAGCAGTAGCATTAATACCATCAGGTGGCCGCATGTGCTCTTAACGGTCCTTCCACACTCGAGTGACGTGTGGCGTTAAAGTAGAAGCTAGTAAATCGTGAATTTAACATTGGGATAACAGCTTACAGCTTTAATAATGTTAAAAAGTAGAGAAAAATGAGTATTTTTTCTTAGCAGATTTTTTTGCCTTTCTTACAAAAGAAAGGTTTAAGGTTTGCTTTTGGATAAACGCTTTTTTCAGAAATCTAAAAAAAATCGTGCACGGCGAGGACTCGTCCCAGGAAAAAAACCCTATTACTAAATTGAAGGTTTAATTGCGCTCTTTCGATTGAATTTTGGCCCGAAACCCGGAACTCAAAGTCTGATTTTTGAGAGCTCTTTTTCTGAAATACATGAGCGATGTCTGTATCCGCTCTTAAAAATTTGTGTCTTCCATCACTGGAAAACCGCTCGTAAAACCCACAATTTTTAAAAGTCAGATCTGTAGCCGTGGGATTGGAGACGAACATTTTATTTTTCGATTCACAATTTTCGACCAGTAAATGTGGTCAAAGCCATTTTTAGAGGTATTTTTTGGACTATTTTACAGATAACACTATCAAATTTAAAGAATTCAGTTTCAAACAAAAAGCCATTCGAAAACATGCGCCATAAACTGTTTGGGACCAAAATTTGAAGCTTTTCCAAAATGTATTTCCAGAGATATAGCGATTTTAGTGTTTTTCGTCTTATTTTTACCCTATTTTTTCCTATTAAATTGTTGGATTTATACAAAATCATATACTGGACATCAAATTCAAAGTCCCAGCCCATTCTCGATCGAAAGTCGTCAAGTCGAAGCTTCAACGCCAGCGCTTTTACGCTTGCGCGTTTTACGCTGCGCGTGAAAGTGTTCTTTCTGACTTCTCATAATAGATCGACAAAGTGCAATAGCGATACATATTTTTTTAAGTTAATCATAGACTAACAATAAAGACTGAGTACCCTTTTTTGTAATAATTTCAATCCAATATGTTTTTCTTAATTAAATTTAAATATCTTGCGACAAATAATGTACCTCTGAAAGTAAAAAACATTGCATTTGATGTTCAGCCTAAAAAGATTCGAAGCTTAAGGTAAAATTCTCACTGAGTGGTATCATTATGTTTCTGAAAAATTAATTACACCAATATATTTCTCGGAGTTTCATCATTTTGTAAGAAAGGCTCTATTTCACCTCTGGTGATATTAAATCGGGTTTTTTAAACAAAACTTACATTATTTGAAGACTAATGATTGCAAAACCAAATTACTGTTTTATTGATCCAGTTTACAACAACACATGGCTTGTAAATTAGGTTTTTTTATATTTTTTCATTGCGCCTGAATTTATGCAAGAAAAAGCTTCCTAACATTTTTGCTAGACTCTTATTGCACACTAAGTGACGAATGACCTCTCTAGGTTAAAGTCACGTTAATTAAATAAACAACAACTTATTGCACTTCCAAAATCTTTTCTTGTGTTCAACATTAAAAAACATTTGAAAAGGTCGTATGAAACCTATAAAGGCCGTTTTGACGGTGTCTGGACCAAAAAGCCTATATCTGAAAGTATGTTTATAAACAGAATTCCGAGATATGTTTTTTTAGTTTTAGATTTTTTTTCCACTCGCCACGCGCCATACCAGAAAAATGTCGAAAAATCCAAAAAATATGGGTCTGGTCCCCCCCCCCCCCCGCAAAAGTTGAGCCTGATCGGTCAACTTTTGTTTCGGTTTATGCTCAAATGGAATTGCTGTATAGTAGGGTGGTCCAAATCCGGGCTTTTTTGGGGCTACCCCCTGAAATCAAAGATTGACCCATCACTAGGCTAAATTCCAAATTTGAGCTCATTCTGACCACTGGAACCCCTCCCTCTAATCGCTTGAAGTTTGTATGGGAAAAATCGTCAAAATGTATGGAGAAAAGCAACTGTTTCAGTTTTTTACCTGTGGAGGGCGCAATAGTCGTCCAATTTTTATCAATTCTCAGACGTAGAATCTTCATTAAATTTTGAACAACTTGCCCGAAGACACCATATTTTTAGGATTTTTTGCTGAAAAGTTATTAGCTTCCAAAAAGGACAAGCTCAAATTTGGAATTTAGCCTTGTGATGGGTCAATCTTTGATTTCAGGGAGTAGCCGCAAAAAAGCCCGGATTTGGACCACCCTACTGTACAGTGATTCGTTTTTAAAAGATTGCTTACAATTATTTTTTAAACTTAATAATTTTTTTTTATCGTAAAATAGTAAACAAGTCTTTTGAAACATCGAAATCGTGAGCAAAAGCATTAACATTTTAGGCTTTATCAAGGCTGTCACAACCGCTATAAAAACTACCAGCCAAAACCACTAAGTCGTAACAGCCTCTCCAGAACCCCGATAAACCTCTGTTAAAACCCAAAAGGACCTCCGCAAAAGGTTGTCACGGCCTATTTATAAAACCTACATAGGAGTTCAAGGCTTTAACATTCCCAAGCAGCATTTATTGTCGCCAAGCCTTATTTGCAACTAATTCAAAACAATCCAATATTGCTCAGGCAACATGTACGCAACACTCCTGGTGACAAAAAAAGCGCACGACAACAACGCGATTGGCAACAATAGCCAGATAGTTGTGAACGTGTTGCGGCAATGTTTCCTATGCGATGCTAATATTTGTAGGAGAAATTGATGGTATTGCAACAATGTGACAAATATGTTGCAAATATGTTACCATTTTGGTGAAATTTTTGGTTGCTTGAAATCAAACGTGCATCCGACATGATTTCAAGCGCAACAAACTTCTAATAAATTTCTCAATGAATATGTTTCCGCTTTGGTTTCGCTACGAAACAAAAATGTATAAGTCTGGAAAAATAAACCAGTCACATTTTTCGTCGACAACAATCAAAATTGTTTTTCTCAAATGTATTAAAGGTGTATTTCTTTGGCCATTTCAAGTTTACCGAGTAAAATTGCATTCTACTCGTGATTTTTTCATGCGCCCTTGATATTTTTGAAATTTGCTATGTTTTCTAGAGCTATTTTCGTTTGGAAATAAAAAAAAGTTGGCAAATATATCTGAAAATTATCAGCTTTTCAATGCAAGTTATGCAGAATGTCAATTCTGTAGAAAAAACATTATAAAAAATGGGTTTAAATAGCTGAAAATTTATTATGAAAGTATTTTTTCCAATCTACCATCATGGCGCTTCGTACGCACAGGGGTGTATTCAGGAACCTTTAAAAAAATCAGCGGTGAGATTTTTTTTATTTTTTTTGCAATGTAGGAGGGCATCTTGCTTTTAATGTATGTTAGGCGATACTTTTGTGTAAATTATCTGATATTGAACTTGCAATTTAAAAATATGTTGATTTTATTTTATTTTGATTTAAGAGTTCAAAAATTTACAACGAACAATATCACTAAAATTAAAAGTGTCTATTTAATATGATAAACTGCCTTACCCAAAGCGTTATCAGTCTGAGGTGGTAGTCCCAGATGTCCCCTCTAAGCTCCAGGTCGAATCGAGTTGATATGATGGAACACTTATTTATTTGAGTTGCTATTGTTTCACTAAAATGCCAATAACTCCCTTTAGATTTAACCAATTGGGATGCTTCTTTCTGCATTTTGTTGCAATTTTTAAATCCTTTCAGATGCATTTTGAATTTTTAAATTAAATTGAATTTTGCCTAAGTTTTAGCCTTTTTAAGATTTGTGTCCCCACTTCCCGTTGACCTAGAGTGCTCTAGCAGATGCTAGTTTTATATGTACAAAAAACCCCTGAAAATTTCATGCAGATTGGTGAGGTCCAAACGACGTTCCATACAAAGGGGTATGCCCTGTTCGTGGACTCGCTCTTAAATTTAGTTTTTGTCAAAATATGATGAATCCGCATCGAAATGCGGTTTTGCAAACGGGTAATTCTCTACCAACTCACACGAAATCGGGAAAAGTTGCCCCGACCCCTCTTCGATTTGTGTGAAACATTGTCCTAAGGGGTAACTTTTGTCCCTGATCACGAATCCGAGGTCCGTTTTCTGCTATCTCGTGACGGAGGGGCGGTACGACCCCTTCCATTTTTGAACATGCGAAAAAAGAGGTGTTTTTCAATAATTTGCAGCCTGAAACGGTGATGAGATAGAAATTTGGTGTCAAAGGGACTTTTATGTAAAATTAGACGCCCGATTTGATGGCGTACTCAGAATTCCGAAAA
This sequence comes from Culex pipiens pallens, assembly GCF_016801865.2. Classification (NCBI taxonomy): domain Eukaryota; kingdom Metazoa; phylum Arthropoda; class Insecta; order Diptera; family Culicidae; genus Culex; species Culex pipiens. The sequence goes on from NC_068938.1 coordinate 81,073,172, forward strand.
AACGTATTTTTCATCGAAAAAAACACTAAAAAAGTTTTAAAAATTCTCCCATTTTCCGTTACTCGACTGTACAAATTTTTGGAACATGTCATTTTATGGGAAATTTAATGTACTTTTCGAATCTACATTGACCCAGAAGGGTCATTTTTTCATTTAGAACAAAATTTTTCATTTTAGAATTTCGTGTTTTGCTAACTTTGCAGGGTTATTTTTTAGAGTGTAACAATGTTCTACAAAGTTATAGAGCAGACAATTACAAAAATTTTGATATATAGACATAAGGGGTTTCCTTATAAACATCACGAGTTATCGCGATTTTACGAAAAAAAGTTTTGAAAAAGTTACTTTTTGCGTTTCTCTTTGTTTTGTCGTCCGTGTCTGTCGCGGGTGACCATGAACGGCCATGATCGATGACGACCAACTTTTTCAAAACTTTTTTTCGTAAAATCGCGATAACTCGTGATGTTTATAAGCAAACCCTCTATGTCTATATATCAAAATGTTTGTAATTGTCTGCTCTACAACTTTGTAGAACATTGCTACACTCTAAAAAATAACCCTGCAAAGTTAGAAAAAACACGAAATTTTAAAATGAAAAATTTTGTTCTAAATGAAAAAATGACCCTTCTGGGTCAATGTAGATTCGAAAAGAACATTAAATTTCCCATAAAATGACATGTTCCAAATTTTTTTACAGTCGAGTAACAAAAAATGGGAGAATTTTTAAAACTTTTTTAGTGTTTTTTTCGATGAAAAATACGTTTTTTCGGAATTCTGAGTACGCCATCAAATCGGACGTCTAATTTTACATAAAAGTCCCTTTGACACCAAATTTCTATCTCATCACCGTTTCATGCTGCAAATTATTGAAAAACACCTCTTTTTTCGCATGTTCAAAAATGGAAGGGGTCGTACCGCCCCTCCGTCACGAGATATCAAAAAACGGACCTCGGATTCGTGATCAGGGACAAAAGTTACTCCTTAGGGCAAAGTTTCACGCAAATCGAAGAGGGGTCGGGGCAACTGCTGTGTGAGTTGGCGGAGAATTACCCAAACATCAATCAATCAAAGTTTTCCCTTAGTGGATGCAAATTACCCGCTATCCTCCAGGTACATTCTAGGCTTTAGAAAAAAAAAATCTGTTTTCTATTAGACTTCTTTTTCGTAATCCCTTCCGATTTAACAGTGGAAAACCTTATTCAGAATGAAGAACAAAAACTATTAAATTTTATAAATCTGATAAGATTTCCAAATTATTCACCCTTGGTACATCCCTGTTTACTGAGCAAATTGCCAACCATCACTTCTGTTGCAACAACATTTCAGATATGTAGCAACGATGTTGAAGCTAAATATCCAACACCCCAATTTGTGTTACGTTGTGGTAACATAACGGTAACATAAAATTTGCAAACATTAATTTGTCTATTGAACTGTCAAACGAAATAAAAGTTCTCATTTTATTTCAGCGGTGAGTTCGTAAATGATGTCTATTTTAACGAATCCGTGGAATGAATTGTGTTTAGAAGGTGTGTTTTAAGAGTTCATAATTTCTGGATAGCGGATGTTTCTTGGTAGGTGGTTCTCCTCCCCCTTGCGAAACGTCGCGGAGTGGGTTCCGTCAGCCCTAGGCTGGTTTCGGCTGTCCCGTACCCCACGGAGGGTGTTGATTTGGGTGGTCACGTAGTGGGGCCACGGCCGGAACCGTGAAAGAGTCTCACCGGGAAATCCGGTGGGCAAGACTGCCCACCGGCGAGAAGCTAAGTGGCTCCGGGTAGGCGGCTCGGAACACCTAAGTACGCTTGCCGTGTGTGTGTTGCGGAGGTCGTCCTGAAAATCACACAGACCGCGAAATCCTCCTCGTCATATTCAGCAGAATTATATCATGAATAGTGAATTCGTTATTTGCTGATATGTCTAATTATCGTTTTAAGTCGATAACAGTGTGGAAAAATGTAGTTAGAAGTTCATCTTCATGCCCCAATACTTCTGACTTTAAGGCTGTAAGTCCGTTTGGACAGATTTTTTGGTAGTTTATTCCATTTATTTAAGCGCTTGCACATTGTGGACAAACTGCATAAAATTGATTTTTTCACTAAAGATGTGTTTATGTCATGGCCCATGGCAAACGATGTTTACAACTAGTTCTATCAAGGAAACTTTGCTGCAACTAATTTGCAACATTTGCCGCTCAACATGAAGTATGTTTTTTGTTTGTTTCAACATTGGTACAATAATGTCACCGAAACGTTGCATCAATACACAAAATCAAATTGTTGCCACAGCATATAATGGTAACTATTGGATGAAGAACTATGTTTCGATGTAACATTTTTGAGAATTGCAACATTGTTGCTCCCTTGTTGTAACTTAATTTGGACTTAGACGTTTTCAACATGTTGCGCGATGCTGCTTGGGATTGAAACCTAACAACCTCCTCAAAGCCTTAATAAAACCTTTGTTAAAACCCAGTTAGGAGTTATGGAAAATGACATTTCATACGTCTTCAAACGTCTTATGCCAGACAGATTTTATTCTGGAAAAAATAGTCTTTGTCTTGCCAAATGATATAATGGAGATGGTTTGCGAAAATGGCGATGATGAAATAATATATATTGGAGGTAATTATAATAATTTGAAAGATTATTTCTCGCAGTTGCTGACCTAATTTCAGCTGCGGATAAAATTTTATCGATAAATGTGGGGATGATAGAGCCAAAAAAATCAACTCGCTTCATCAAAAACAATTCTTTTGTAATTACAATTTTTAATTAAAAAGATATTTTTTGCAGTTTTTTGAAAAAAAAAATGTTCAACACATTTTTGAACGTCGATGGTTATACTAGTTATGTCAGAAATTCATCATAAATGTGTGTTTTCATCAAATGCTAATCAAATTTATTGCTTTTTCAACTTTTTCTACCAAGATGGCGGTCAATCACAATCAATGATATTTGACCGCGTTAAAAGCTTTTTTTAAGAGCTTATGGTTTTAAGTAAGTTTTTTGCATGCCTAAAGGCAATTGACAGCTACAACACCCTTGGTTTTAAAGAAGCATGAGATAAAACCATTAGGCATGACATTGCCATCGGGTTTTCAAGACTCTCTTAAAACTTTCATAAAACCTTATTTGGCTTTTATTGCCAACAGGTTTTATGTCCGAGGCATAAAACCTTCTTAGAACCTTTAAATCAGCTCATGGTTATTGGTTGCTGTGAAAGCCAACATAAAACTTACAAGCAATCAAGATGCTACCATAAAACCTCAATAAAACTAGGTGGTGGCTAGTTGGTTTAAAAATGTTACTTGGGATTATATTGGTTATATTGTATGTAAATACAACGTGTACATAAAAAGCAACTCTACGAAATCTGCCTTTTTTAATTTTTGTATTTTTTAATCCGGCTGAAACTTTTTTGGTGTCCAAAGAAGCCATTTTGCATCATTTGTTTGTCCATATAATTTTCCATACAAATTTGGCAGCGCCCATACAAAAATGATGTATGGATCAGAAAGTTGTTTTTTTGCAAATCAAGTTTAAGTGAAAAAAAAGTGAAATCAAAAATCACCATTTTTTTACCCAGTATAATTTTTTTCAGTATATTTCTTATCCATACCTACAACTCTGCCAAAGACACCAAATCGATTAAAAAAAATCTTCAAGAGATGCAGATTTTTTAATTTTCGTATATCATTTTTGTATAAAATACAAAAAAAAAACGAATAACCGAAATCTCAGAGAACGCTGGAAAAAAAAAATTTGTACATGTAAAAGGCTACTGGGAACGCTGCTATGACTAAGTCAAAACTTAGTCAAAAGAGAAAGTCATAGTCACCTATTACCGTTATCAAGGGTGACATTGGGTCTGGGGGTGAGATTTGGTCATACAAAAATGACACAGTGTCACCCCTGATAACGGTTTATGATGATTTTTTTAAACATAGTATTCAATTTAGTTAGAAACAAACATAACTTTCAACTCGAATAAAATATCTCTACCTTTCATTTCTCTCTTCAGGTAATAAACAACAATATTTCAATCTGCGTTCTAATTCTGTTACTTTGTAAGTACCATTTCATTTCACAATTGAATTTTTAAATAACAAAATAGCAAACAGTAGTCACAAAATCCCCAAAAAAAATCCTGCGATAAACAAATTTCAAGGACGAGCGCGCCTCGCAAGCTCCCAGCCAGGAGCCGGCCAGCTTCCATACCATACAAAAATAACTCCCCAGCGCACACGAGCGCCGACAGAATAGCTGGATGGCTGAACTCTCGAGCACGCACATCCTGCCAGGGAGAGAAATCCGGAGCAGGACGGAGGGGAAAAAATCGATTTCTGCGGGAGCCAGGTCGCTTGGCGTCAGATTTAATTTATTGGAATCATAGTCACACTCAGCACAAGTGGCAGCAGCAGAAACGCCAGCTTATCCGGGGAAAGGAATTTTTCGTGTCAAGATGCTGCCGTCTTCGGAGTGTTTTCGAACGTTGGAGTGGAACGGGTTTGAGTACCGTAAGATGAGGTTGGCTTGAAACTGGGTTTGATGAGATGCTTATTTTTATTGAGACGCCTACTTTCCTTGAGTCGTCTAGTTATGACTACAAGATTCAGGAAGAATAAGTGTCTCAAAAAGACTGACTATGCGTCTCAAGACTACAAGATGGCTCTAGAAAACTAAGCGTCTCAAGACAGTTAGGTATCTCAAAGAGTTAATTAATCGTATGAATCGTCATCGTATCTTTTTTGATTGTTTTTGACGGTCGCCTGATTTATTTTAGCTGACTTGTATTCTTGAGTTGAAAAGTCTTTTTGAGAATTCTCTTGAAATCTTCAGTCATCTAATCTACTTGAGACACCTAGTCTGCTTGAGTCATCTTGAAGTAATCTGGTTTTGTTGAGACGCTTACTAACATTATTTCTGAGTTATTCAGTCCTTTTGAATCGTTAACCTTTTCTGAGACGCCTTCTCTTCTTGAGCTATGTAGCCATATTGAGACGCTTGGCCGGGATGCTATGGTTTATCGTCTGTTTGATTTGTCTATAATTCATGAGTTGTTTAGACTTTAAGACTCTTTATCTCTTTGAGACGCTTAGTTTGCTTTAGACATCTAGTCTTCTTAAGACGCATACTTTTCTTAGGACTCCTAGTTTTCTTAAGACGTTCAATCTTCTTGAGACATCGAGACTACTTTTCCTTTTGAGACGCTTAGTTTCTTGAGACGTCTAGGATAGTCTAGTCTTCTTAATAATCCTAGTTTCCTTGAGACATCTATTTTTTTTTGAGACTTTGAGACTCCTTATCGCTTTGAGACGCTTAGTATTCTTGAGACGCATAGGATTCTTAAGAAGCTTAGTTTTCTTTAGACGCCTAGTTTTCTTGAGGCGTCTAATCTTTTACGAGAATCCTTATTTCTTTGGGACACTTAGTCTTCTTGAGACGTCTAGTCTTCTTCAGACCCATAGTTTTCTTAAGACGTTTAATCTTCATGAGACGCCTAGATTGTTTGAGAAGAACAGTCTTCTTGAGGATGGCTAGACTTCTTGAGACGCTGATCAATTGATCCAATCGATTTGAGACGCTTAATCTTATTGAGTCAATCAGTTTTGTAGTTGTTTATCAAACTCACCTACCCAGACAGTTCCAACAACAACCCGGAATTTCTGTCTCTTATCAGTCAGATGTCGTCGTTCGACCCACGCTGCTGATGGCAAGTCTTTGACAAATATGTTTGCTTTATGTGTCGTGTTGTACTCTTCCGATGTTTTCTGCTACCAATGGAGGGGAGCTCATTTTCTCGGAATCTCGAATAACAATGCGAATATTTTCTGTTGTCCTCTCGGGCTGGTCGATCCAAGCTAGGGATGTGGCCCCCGGGGGTCTTGGCCTCGTGCTTGAGATGACAGCAAAATGGCTCAACCTGGTTCGGTGTTGACTTAGTATGAGCAGGAGTCGGACCGGTGTGCTCTCTCGATTTATTTAGGTCTTGTTTGCACAGGTTGTCAGCATTTAATAATGGGGGAAAACAAGCCATTTTGACTCTTGGTTCAGCACATAGAAATGGAGAAATAATTGGTTTTGTAAATTATTCAGTTGATTGATTGAACTTTAAACCACTTAAAATTGCTCTGAACCCCTCTTAAAAATCCAACTCATCCATTAATTAAGTCTCAAGCCAGATAATGCCAGTCCGCTCCTACATACTCAACATACGTAAAAGCTGATGAGCTCATCATTAGAACAGCATGTACGTCAATCATCGAGTCGCCGACAAGACTCCTTCGGGCCCAGAAACGCCAGGTTGGCCGCAGACATCACAAACGCGCCCTTCGTGGAAGGATATGAAAGGATAAGGCAAAAACAATACCTCATTCAACCCTCCAGTACGGTGGGGGGCGTCCCACCAAAATGAGGCCCCATTACTTATTTACGTGTCCATCTTGTGTGTGATGGCGACGGTGGCCATCAAAGAGTGGGTGGAAGGGAGAATTTTCTTTTGTGCTTGTTCAACGTGAGTCGTTAGCTGCCGGCTGTTTGGAATTGGTGAAAAGAAGTCACATTCTCGGGACAATTGGGATTACCGTAATCCAGCCTGAGAGCTAACATATTAAATGGTGTAATTGGGGGTTGAATTTATTGTTAAGCTGTTTGAATTGTACTTTTCTTAACAGTTGATTTGGTGTTACTGGTCTTCATGATTCCAAATACTAGTCTTCTTGAGATATTGAGTCTTTTCAAGATAACAATTATTCCTGAGTTGCCTGATCTTATTGAGACGCTAAGAAAACATAAGACATCCAGTTTTCTTGAGACGCTTAGTTTCCATGAGATGTGTAATGATTTTTTTTTGAAGACGCCAAGTCAATTTTAAGTTGAATTGTCTTCCTGAGACGCTTAGTTTTCTTAAGTCACAAAGTTTTTTAAGCCTCCTGGTGCCTTTGATATACCTAGTATACTAGAGATGCCTAGTTCTTTAAAGACACCCTGTATTCTTGAGGCACGTCGACTTCTCAAAACGTTTGATTTTCTATTTGTTTCTAGTTTTCTTGGGTCGCTTTGTGCTTATGAGACGCCTAGTCTTTCAAGAAAACTAATCTTTTTGAGACGCATTGGCTTAGTCTTCTTGAGTTGCCAAGTTTTCTTGAGGCATCTAATACTGTTGAGTCATCTAATACTGTTGAGTATGTCTAAGTCATTATGTCTTCTTGAGATGCCTAAGCATCTTGAGACCTTCTTGAAACGCCTAGTACTCGTGGGTCTCCTTTTTTCCAAGAGCTGCTTAGTCTTCTCTAAAAGCTTTGTCTTCTCGAGTCTAATCTAATCTAAGACTAATCTGTTTTGAGACGCCAAGTTTTTTAAGAAGACTTATCTGTTTTGAGACGCTTAGTTTTCATGAGACATCTAGGATTTTTAGCTCACCTAGTTTTCTGGAATTGTCAAGTAAGCTGTGAGTAAGCCATTAAGTCTTCCTGAGACGCCTAGTCATCTTGAAATATTTGACCTTGAGACGCCTTGCAATCGTGAGTCACCTATTCTTCAATAATTGTTTAGTCTTCATCAGACGCTTAGTCTTCTTGAGTCATACAGTCCTCTTGAAACGCTTTGGCCTCTTGAGTCTCTTAGTCTTCTTAAGTCGGAGCAGTTAAGTTTGCTTTCTTAGAAAATCTCTTTTTGAATAATCTTATTTTCTTGAGTTGCTTAGTCTTCTGGTAGCTAATGTTTTCTTGAGACATCTAGTTTTCTTGAGTCATTTGATCTTCTTGAGACTCCTAGTATTAGTAGACCGCCTATTTTTCATGAGTTGTTTAGTCTTCTTGAGTCACTTGGTCTTCTTGAGTCTGGGTAGTCAAGTTTTGTTGAGACTTCTTGCTTTCTTAGGCCTTTTTTACAGATGCCCCGTTTTCTTGAGTCGTCTCGTCGTCATGAGTAATCTAGTCTTCTTGAGTTATCTAGTTTTAATTAGACTCATGCTTTCTAGAGACAACCTGCTCTGGTTTCTCATGTTGACTAGTATTCTTGATTCGCTTATTCTTCTTGAGTCGCTTTGTTCTCTTGAGACACCTAGTTTTCTTGAGTTGCTTAGTCTTTTTAAACGTCCAATTTTCTCCAGACAACTAACCTTCTTGCGATACAAAGTCTTCTTGAGTTGTCACTTATCTTCTTGAGATGTCTAATTATTTTTTGTTGAGACGTCTACTCTTCTTGAAGTACTTAATCTTCCCAGGATGCCTATCTTCAGAGAGATTTTTAAATCACCTTGTCTTTTGGAGTGGTAAAATTTTCTTGAGACGTCAAGTCTTCTTGAAACGTCTAGTCTTCTTTAGATGCTTAATCTTCTTGAGACGCCTAGACTTTTTGAGACGACGAATCTTCTCGGAACTAATAGGCTTCTTGAGACGACTAATTTTCTGGAGTCAAATAGTCTTCTTGAGACGCCTAAATTTCGTGAGACTCCTAGGTTTCATGAGACGTGTAGTCTTCATAAGGCATCAAGTCTTTTGAGACGACGAATCTTCTCCAGTCTCATAGTCTTCTTGAGACGCCTAGACTTTGTGAGACGTCTAGTTTTCATGATACATCATTGTTTCTTGAATCACCCAGATTTAATGGGTTGCAAAATTGTCTTGAGACGTCTAGTCTTCTTGAAACGTCTATTCTTCTTTAGATACTTAATCATCTTGAGACGCTCAGTCTTCTTGAGACATCAATTTTTCTTGAATAACCTAGACTTCTAGTGTTGTCAAATTTTCTTGAGACGTCGAGTCTTCTTGAGACGTCTAGTATTTTTAAGACTCCTATTATCCTTTAGATTCTTAATCTTCTTGAGATGCCTAGTCTTCTTGAGAGGCCTAGTTTTCATGAGACATTGAGTCATCCTGAATCACATAGTCTTCTAAAGTTGCTTAGTCTGCTTGAATAGTCGAATTGTCTTGAGACGCCTAGTCTTCATGAGACGCCCAATATTATTAATGGCCTTTAGGTGTGTTATCAAACTAAAATGAGCCATTTTTAATGAAATGTAGAAACAAATCTCCATATTTTTTGCTAAGTTAAACAAATTTCAACCTTTTTCTTTCCTCCACAATCCCCTTTCAAAAATGCTTTGAACTTCAGCCCTCCTGAAGCTGCAAAAAATAACTCCCCGACAACTGTGCGTGCTGTAACATTCCTTCTTTGTTGGTAAACTTTACTCCTGTGTGTATGTGTGGGTAGTGGGCACGAGCTTTTTTCCCCCGTTCGCCATGCTTGCTTAAACTTACTTTAGAGAAGAAATTTTCTTCACAACTTTTTTTAGTACGCCGCCTCTCAGTCTCCGGTTGGGGAATGTTTTCGCATTATTGTGAAAACTTACCCGAGAAATACATTTGCGTTCGCTGGAGCAGAAACGAAAGAAAAAAAGGAACTCAAACATGTTTTCTTCGGTCGGCGTCATGCAACTCGTGTGACAACTTTTGAGCGTGTGTGTGTGTGTAAGTGTGCTTTGTTTACCAAGCACTAAAACTCCTTTTTTCGGGAGAAGAAATAGCTGAAAGTTACACAAGTATGGAAACGAAAGTTTGAACAGTTTCACCTGCCACTGCTTGGCACGTTAAAATGGTAAACACACTTAAAGGCAAGCACACATGTAGATGAAGGAAAAACAGAATGTTTTCGTCATATACGGTAGCACCGTTAAAAATCGATGCAGAATGACAGAAAACTTATCTTTTCTATGTTCTCAAAGAAAATTTATTTTGAACAAATTTTAGGTCGATTCGTTTAAATTTGCAATTATTTAAGTTTCTTATATCTTGTTTCTTGTTTCTTGTTTCTTGTTTCTTGTATCTTGTTTCTTGTTTCTTGTTTCTTGTTTCTTGTTTCTTGTTTCTTGTTTCTTGTTTCTTGTTTCTTGTTTCTTGTTTCTTGTTTCTTGTTTCTTGTTTCTTCACGGAGAGACTGTGCCCAGAAATTTCAACAATTAAAATTGTTGATTTTACTTTCGTAAATTTTAACAAAAACGTACTTGTTACTGCCAATATTCCGTTAAAATAACTAAAATTCAGTAATAATTTAATAACCTGTTTGTTGAAAATGCTAGAGGCAAAAAGCTAACAGATTTCCCGAACTCGAATGAACGTGCTCGACTGTTAGCTTTGGTTTTAGGAAAATCAAAAATTTTGTTGGTTGAATATAATTAACAATTGGTTGAATATTTAAAAGATGAACTTGGGTTTGTTTACGTCTGTCATTTGAAGTCAGGATTCGAACGAGAGCGGTCGATTTGTTGAGTTTGTGTTGTTAATTGTGAAGTAAGAGGATGTGAAAGGTTAAAATCACACTATTTGGCTAAGTTGAATCGGCAAATCGAAGTGCACACTGCTGCAACTGTGAAGGTGGAATTGGTGAGTAAGTTTGTTGATGATTTCTTTGCAGGTGATAAACTATGAAGAGCAAGACGAGGACATTCGCAATGGGGACCTCTGATGCGAGGGGACTTTATGATAATGTTTGAAGGAAAGAGAGGGGCAGTGGAAGGAAGAGGCGGGCCAACTCTTACACGACAATACTTGCACGGGCAAATTTAACAAAATGTTGGTTAATCTAAGTAAGTATGGGTTTAATTTTACACAACAATTACGATGGATACAATTTAAATGAACCATTATTTTTTCAGAATCATCAACCATAAAATACATGGAAATGCGTACACATTATATCAAAATAAAAATTCAATGGTGGGAAATGTCTAAAAAAATAAAATTTATAAAAGATATACAAAAGAAGATATTAATATTTTAAAAATGCTGTTGAAAAAGACTGCTCAATAAACTGGTAAGTAAAACTCAAAATATTGTTTTCAGGAATCGGAGTACGTTGAATAAATTGAATCAAATGCAATGAAAGTGTGTTGCCAAAAGTAGTTGTTAAATTAGTGCAAACTTGGTAAGTAGCATTATTGATATTTCTTGTTAATAATTACATTTATTTACGTTCCTTTTATCAGTTTAGAGCCGAAATTAATTTTTTTTATTATATTAATAATAAATTTCATATGTCTATTTGCAGCAGTGTTGGTATTTATCGCGCTCTCGCGAGAAAAATTTCTCTCTCTCGAGTTCTCGCCGCGAGTCTCGAGCTGCCGAGAGAAACTCACCGATTTCCCGTGCTCTCCTCCGTTCGCGAACGGGCTTTCTCGCGAGCCAGAATTGCCCGTTCGCGAGAAGTTGAACGTGTCAGAAACGAAAAAAAACAACACAACGTTTGAAGTTACACCTCTATACCATCGCCTGGTTCGTATTCAGAAGCCAAATAAACAAATTGCTAGCTTTGGACGAACGGCTAGCACGAGGCGCTCGCGAGCGCTCGCGGCTAGAGCGAGAACGCGAACGAAAATGCGAGCGCGAGCGAGAAGAGAAAAGTAATACAAGTTCTCTTCCTCGCTCGCGAGTGAGAAATGCTTTCCTTCTTCTCGCTCGAATTCCAACACTGATTTGCAGCAAAAGGTTCGCCTTGGTGTAAATTGTGTGTCCAACCACAAGAAAAATAACTAAACATGAGACCGTTGTAGATGATGACGACTTATCGGATGATTTCACAGTGATGGTAAGTGAATACAACACTTAATTGTATACAACATAATAAAAATATAAGCTTAAAACTTGGTGAAAATTTTACTCGGTTTCTACTTTTAAGGAATTTACGAGAAATTAAACATCTTTTTTGAACATTTTTAACAAAATTTGTAAAATGCTTTTTTTATTATATTTTTTTAAAACATTAATCAAACTTAACATGTTTTATAATAACAATTAAAAAAATACAAATAATACAAGTACAACAAATTAATTTGTGAGGCATTATTACAAAATTAACTGCAAATTCAATAAAAATATTGCTAACAACAGCTACTTACTGACTACATGTACGAATATTTTTCTGTATTCAAGCAAGACATTTGTTAAAAATATAGCTAGAAATTCGGCCCAGCCTGTATCGTTAAATAATTAAAGAAAATATATATAGACACTAACATAAATTATGTTTAAATAAGAAATGTTTTGTTACAAACCACTAATAATTTGCTGCATGCAAAAATATTTCAGGTGATACAACGGAAAAAAATGTTAAAACATAGTTGAAAAATATTGTCCAGCCTGTTTTTTACAGAATATTCAACAATATTTCAGCTGAAAACAAAAAAAAATAGTTGATTTTCTGAAAAAAAAATTCTAGTAGTCGACTGCTAGAATTTTTTTTCGGTCATTTAACCAACAAAAATGGCAATTCTAACTATTTTTTTAGTTAATTTTACCTACTGGTGGTCAGCAATTTCGAGTTAACAAAATCAACAATCGATTGTTGAAAAAAAGCTGTGTAAAAAATTAACCCATACTTTTAGTTAAATTAACCAAGAATTTCTTAGATTTGCCCTGGCCGGTCTCTCCGTGTTGTTTCTTGTTTCTTGTTTCTTGTTTCTTGTTTCTTGTTTCTTGTTTCTTGTTTCTTGTTTCTTGTTTCTTGTTTCTTGTTTCTTGTTTCTTGTTTCTTGTTTCTTGTTTCTTGTTTCTTGTTTCTTGTTTCTTGTTTCTTGTTTCTTGTTTCTTGTTTCTTGTTTCTTGTTTCTTGCTTCTTGTTTCTTGTTTCTTGTTTCTTGTTTCTTGTTTCTTGTTTCTTGTTTCTTGTTTCTTGTTTCTTGTTTCTTGTTTCTTGTTTCTTGTTTCTTGTTTCTTGTTTCTTGTTTCTTGTTTCTTGTTTCTTGTTTCTTGTTTCTTGTTTCTTGTTTCTTGTTTCTTGTTTCTTGTTTCTTGTTTCTTGTTTCTTGTTTCTTGTTTCTTGTTTCTTGTTTCTTGTTTCTTGTTTCTTGTTTCTTGTTTTCTTGTTTCTTGTTTCTTGTTTCTTGTTTCTTGTTTCTTGTTTCTTGTTTCTTGTTTCTTGTTTCTTGTTTCTTGTTTATTGTTTCTTGTTTATTGTTTCTTGTTTCTTGTTTCTTGTTTCTTGTTTCTTGTTTCTTGTTTCTTGTTTCTTGTTTCTTGTTTCTTGTTTCTTGTTTCTTGTTTCTTGTTTCTTGTTTCTTGTTTCTTGTTTCTTGTTTCTTGTTTCTTGTTTCTTGTTTCTTGTTTCTTGTTTCTTGTTTCTTGTTTCTTGTTTCTTGTTTCTTGTTTCTTGTTTCTTGTTTCTTGTTTCTTGTTTCTTGTTTCTTGTTTCTTGTTTCTTGTTTCTTGTTTCTTGTTTCTTGTTTCTTGTTTCTTGTTTCTTGTTTCTTGTTTCTTGTTTCTTGTTTCTTGTTTCTTGTTTCTTGTTTCTTGTTTCTTGTTTCTTGTTTCTTGTTTCTTGTTTCTTGTTTCTTGTTTCTTGTTTCTTGTTTCTTGTTTCTTGTTTCTTGTTTCTTGTTTCTTGTTTCTTGTTTCTTGTTTCTTGTTTCTTGTTTCTTGTTTCTTGTTTCTTGTTTCTTGTTTCTTGTTTCTTGTTTCTTGTTTCTTGTTTCTTGTTTCTTGTTTCTTGTTTCTTGTTTCTTGTTTCTTGTTTCTTCAAGGTTGTTAATCGATAAAATTATTGTCGATTATATTTTCGTCTGACGATGTCGATAATTCTAGCGGCGATAATCTTAACGCCGATCAAAGACGATAACTCATTTTTAAAATCTTTCTAAAATCGATTCATTCAGCCATATCATATTATATTTTCAATGCTTTCACAAAGGATATATATTTTATGAAAATGTAGCAAGTTTCAAAAAAAATATTTAAAGGTTCTCAAAATTGTTCACAAAATACCGTATTTTTTTGAAAACACTCAAATTTTCATAATTTGCTATATGGGTTTCAAACGAAGCGAAATGTTGTATGTTTCTTTAAATTTTTTTTGAAATACTAAAATTTTCACAAAATACCGTATTTTTTTTTAATTACTCAAATTTTTATGTTATTTTTGGAAAACAACTGAAATTTTAAAAAATAACTTTATTGAAAAAAAAATTGGAACTACTGAAATTTTGACAAAATACCATATTTTTCGAAAACACTCATTTTTTTTTTAATTTGCAATATGGGTATCAAACGAAGCAAAATGTTGTATGTTTCTTTCAATTTTTTTTGAAATACTAAAATTTTCGCAAAATACCGTATTTTTTGAAATTACTCAAATTTTTATGTTATTTTTGGAAAAAAACTAAAATTTTAACACATTACTTTATTAAAATTTCTTTTGGAACTACTGAAATTTTCACAAAATACTGTAATTTTCGAAAACACAATTTTTTTTAATCTGCAATATGGGTATCAAACGAAGCGAAATGTCGTATGTATCTTTCACTGTATTAAAGTATTTTTTGAAAATACTAAAATTTTCCTAAAATTCCGTATTTTTTCTAAAATACTTAAATTTTTAAAATTTGCAGTATGTATATCAAACGAAACGAAATTTAGTATGCTTTTCAATTTGTTAGAGTTATTTTTGGAAAAAACTTTAAATTTTCTCACATTACTTTATTAAAATTTCTTTTGAAACTACTATTTTTTTCAAAAAATACCGTATTTTTTGAAAATGCTCGAATTTTAACGATTTGCAATATAAGTATCAAACAAAGCGAAATTTGGTTTGTTTCTTTTACTTTATTAAAGTATTTTTTGTAAAATACTAAATATTTTCCAAAATACCGTATTTTTTTGAAAATCCAAAAATTTTAAAATAATGCAATATGGGTATTCAACGAAGTGTTTTTTTTTCGTTTTTTTTTTGAAAATACTAAAATTTTCACAAAATACCATATTTTTTCGAAAATACTCAAATTTTTAAAATTGAAATATGATGTGTATCAAACAAATTGAAATTTTGTATGATTTTCCAATTTATTTGAGTTTTTTTTAAATACTGAAATTTTCACAAATTACCGTGATATGTTTTTTGAATAAAAAAAAAAACATTAAAAGTATGTGACGGGCCTCAATTACCTTCAGGAGGATTATAAAAAAAAAGTCTTTATTTAATGCTTTACCATTGAACAACATAATTCAACCTCAATTGTCTAAATCACTTTATCAAAATGAAAATCCTCTGTTTGTCGTTGAAAACCAACCAACATCCTTTTTGGTATCGAATCTGGGACATTTGGAACAAACCAAGGACAAGCACCACTTTCGGGCGCTTCCCTGTAATGGGCAGCATAAATATGTATGAAGAACCGCGTCGACACTCACAATTTGAGGTCACACATTTGGTTCGACACGGGTCGTCTTTGGTGGCCTAGGGTAACGGCGTATTAGTTTGACTTTTTGTAATTTAAGGTTTGTTTTTCAATTTTAAACATTCAATAAAAAGCACCACAAGAAACCTTCCAAAATTATCAAAAAGTTACAAAACTTTTAAAGCAATTATGCTGTAAAAATTGTACATTTGCAAAGTAACACGACTCTCTGCTCTGCTCGTAATGCTACTCCAGAGTCAGTCACTGACAGAAGCTGATGGGCGTTTTATGTTTTAACTTACCAAGATTAGCTCCTCCGGTTGTATTCATGGTTTGTGTTCAAAACGAGAGGTTTGGATTTCTTTCTTCCAAGTTTTAGGGTAATTTTTACTCATGTTTCTATTTAAATTGTTAAGTTCACTCAAAATTTTAAGGATCAAATTATGTTAGTAAATCAAATTATTTTTCAAAAAAGCCGTCCAAGATTCCCACCTCTCCCCTTTTCAAAGAGTTCATCGGGCTCGTCTCAGCTGGCAGTTGTGCGCGTGGGGTTTTGTAATTCCGTGCCTTTCCAAGGAAAAGGCACTTTGCTGCCAAAAAGGATGCAAGCAAGCATTCGGATGTCTGTAGCAAAGTGCCTGCTGCCGCTGCTGCTCTTTCATCTGTTTTAAGGCAAACCAACTGAGACAACGTGGCGCGCGGGGGTAAAAAAAGAAGAGAAAACTCAGTGACGATGAAAGGATACTTTTCAGCAGAAGCAACTCCGACAGCATGTGAATGTGATTCATGTTTCGCAGAAAGGATAGAATGTCCCTTTTTTCCGTCTGCAGTTATTTCGTGGAGTTCTAGCTCGAACAGGGAAAAGATATTCACCACAAAAGGATTCTTTCTTGGGTGCTCTCTGGGACATCATCCCGGGGATAACTTGTCGGGGAGGACCTTTTGAAGTGAAATTCTTGTTTTTCGACCTACAATTTTGCGCTGAATCGGGGTAGGAATTCCGTCTGGAATGCCATCCCGGGACAAAATCTGATGGTGTTCATTAAGTGGTTTGGGGGAAAGGGTGGTGCAAACTTGTTATCATATGTGTTCTTTACCCCTTTTGAAACAATATTTTTGTTGAGAAATAACTCTGAAAACCATTTAATTTTTTTATTTAACGAAACTTATATTTAATTTGTGTCTCAATGTTTCTTAATAAAAGCTTTATTTACAAGTTTTGATCTAATGACCTCTGTTCAAAAAATCTATCCTAAGCTAGCTTTAACCTTTGTCTCACTAGAGGAGAATCTGTTCTCTCAAATCCACTAAAGTTAAGATCGACCCTGATGTTGTTGCCTTTGACAAACGCCTTGATTGGTGTTATGAATTCAATTGAGCTTGTAACTGACGGTGTGGAGTTCAACGATTCAATCAGTTCTTCCTCAATTACATCAACTCGTTCTAGTAGATCGTTTAGATCATTTGATTTCGCATTTTTGCTAAACCTCGAAATGTCCTCCTCTAGATCTTCAAGTATATTATCAGTCCACGCAACTGATTTCGGATCATCCAACTGAGCCTTTCGAACTTTCCTCCTCAACCCATCAAACCTTTCCATAACCAGCAATACATCCCGCCCATCAGGTAGAACCTCCTCCTGAACCTCTCCGCTAAACATCCTACAGCATAGTCCTACCAAACTCCTCACGTTCCGGATAACGGCGGGCGCGACCAGCGCCAGCATCATCACTCCGTCCAGATGGTCCAACAGTGGAGTCGTAAACTTGGGCGTGAAGATCAACGTGCTAGATTCGCCCTCGCAAACCACCGACGGTCTCCCACCAAACTCGATCGGCCTGCAGTACGAGTAGCGATCCTCGGTGAGGGCGCTGCCGGACTTGGGGTGGATCGTGTACTGGAAGTTGTGGCCATTGCAGCTGGTGATTGGGGGTTGATCCGGTTGGGGTGAGTGGTGATAGCAGTTTGGGAGGAGGTAGTGAGGTTTTTGGTTGATTTTGGGGAAGGCGAGTTCTTGGGTGGAGTTTGTTGTTGGAGGAGTGTTCAGGAGCTTCTCAAAGTGGTTGTAGATTTTGTGGACGAATCCGTCGAGAAGCGGTAGAGTTGTTGAGGCTGACGAGGGCAGATAGTCGAGCAGGGGGTGAATCTCCGTTGCTTCGAACAGGGCTCCAGAAATGAAGATCGTCTCGACGAGGGTGTACATCTGCGCAGTGGTTGCGTTTGGGTTTTTGGTGGAGTTCTTGTCGGACCAAACGTACTGGTCACCGTACAGCTGCGCAGTTTTGTCCGTCTCCTTCAATTCCTCCAGGAACTGAGGCCAAAGTGCCCCCAAAGAGTAAACCGGAATGGCCATCCCCAGACCGAAGGTAGCCCCGTAAGCCGTCTTCCAGGCAACCTCCGGATCCCTCCAGTTCCACTCCCAGAATCGGACGTTCCCGCGGGAAACTGCCGTCGCGTAAAACGCCGTCCCAATCGTCCCCGAGATGACCACTATGATGAACACAACCCGTGCCGCCCCACTAGCCCCGTAGAAGCTCGTCTCGACACTACCGATTCCGGCCCAGAACGCCGACCCGAACATGGTTCCACCGAACAATGCGTTCCGCATCACCGGACTGGTCATGTTCCAGTTGCGGTAGTTCCAATCTTTCCCGGTAGATGCCGCACACAGATATCCGAAGCCGGCCGAAATCGTAAGAATCACAATTCCCGCCACCATCCCGGGCATCCTCATGGTTGTGGTGAGAAACGTAAACGAGGCAGCGATTCCGGCCGGGGTCAACGCACCCAAACTGGCCCCCAGACTTCCAGCGACCCAGGCCGGTTGGAAGTTCCACTGGAACGGATTGCTCGAATTGCTCGCCGACGAGGCACCCATGTAGAACCTGACCGCCGCAAAGGACAACGTGATCAAGTAGTAGTAATATCCGCCAGAGGAATCTTCCGCACTCTCCTCCTCCTGCAGAGGAAACTTTTCCGTGTACTCGACCTGGTAGTAGTCGATGTCGTAACTGCGTGCTCGACGCTGAACTTCACTCGATTCGAACTTGTGGAATCGACCTTTTTTAAAGTATCCCAACAGATTATTCTTCGAGAATACGTAAATGATCTCACAGTTACGAACGATTTGCTGCAAGCAATTTTTGTCCACATCACAAAGACATAGTTTTTCCTCACGTTTTGAATTTGTCACACTTGCCACTTCACGGTTTTTGCTTCTACTAGGGATTGTATATTTCATTAAAAATCTCCCAATATGATTCACAAAATCATTACCACTCATCGTTCTTTTGTATTGAAACCAATCGTTAGCCGCGCTAAGTTGAGTCCATGCGTTGCATTTGCTCTCTACCAAAGTCTTCAAATCTTGACTTGTCGTAAAAAGATCATAAACTCCAAAATGTTCTTCCGTACCAATTACGCTATTGGTAAAACTAACTCCGCAATTCTAGCACCTACCCCAGTTAGTGTCCAACCGCAAACTACCTGATCGCAGCCGGTGCACCCGTCGAAGGGGTTGTACCTGTCCGCGCTAAATGGCGCGAGGCACAGCGAATGTGGATGGAAATTTACTGGACAGAACACGACTGGTTTTTGAAATTTTACCGCCGCGGCGATTAGAGGAGGGCCATTACCGCGGGCAGAAATCGATTATTAGCCATTCTAGTCCAATTTTACCGTACGCAAGAAACCGCCATTCCGAGGCGGGTTGACCCGAAAGCGGGTTTGGCGTGAGAAGTTGTTTCTTATGGGAATTTGGCGGGTTTTTGTTTGTGGAGCTGATTTCCGTAAATCGTTGCGGGTGTGTCATCTTGATACAATGATTACTTTTTACACGCAATTGTCTAAAGATGCATAATTGCGATTTTACCATTCAAGAGAAAAAATCCCGGGAATTTATCAAATTTTCCCGGAATTCCCGAAGTTCAAGTGAAAGTATATTTAAGTAGAACTTTTTCTGATTCAATTTAATTCAATCCTCAAGTTAAAATAAGTTTATTTGCAGTTTGGAGTTCCTTTCGGCTGTATGTTGAATCTCAATCCATTTTGGAACAATGATTGCTTACAAAGAAACAAATCAATTCCCGTAATCGTGAATTGGGAATTTGAGAACCACGAAGGAATTTATTCATGAGTATGGTGCATTTGCATTTTAAACGTTAATATATTCCTTCGTGGTTCTCAAATTCATGAAAACAATTCACAATCTCGAGAATTGACTTTTTTCCGTGTATCAAGATTGAGAAAAATTTAGAAAAAAGAACTAGCTGAAAGACTTAATTTAATTTATTGTTATTTTTCAGTATCCAGCTCTTCAAAAAAAATCATCTTTAGGTAATTCTCCGCCAACTCGCGCAGCAGTTGCTTCGAGCCCTCTTCGATTTACATGAAACTTTGTTCTAAGAGGTAACTTTGGTCCCTGATTACGAATCTCGTGACGGTGGGGTGGTACGAACCCTTCCATTTTTGAACATTAGAAAAAAATTGTGTCAAAGAGACTTTTATGCAAAATTGGGCTTCCGAATTGATTTCCAAAAAATCCGTAAAACGTATTTTTCGTCGAAAAAATATACAAAAACAGTTTCAAAAAATTCTAACTTTTTTCCGTTACTCGACTGTACATTTTTTTTGGGACATTTCATTGAATTTAATGTACCGTAAAACGGGTGATATTGATAGCCAGGGTGACTTTGAAGAAAATGTAGATAAGTAGCGTTATTTTAATCTCTCAAAATGTCATGATTTTCTCAACAAAGATGATTTTGAATCGGAAAACGGAATGCATTTTCGGATTTTTCGGTTGCTTAAGCATTTTCAGTTGAACAAATTTTATATAAATGTGAAAACTTTTGATTCGTGCTTCAAATTCAGTTTAAAATGCAATATAAATCGGTTATTTTAATACACTAAATTCGTTTTAACGAATTGCAGGCTAAATTCTGACTTTTTAGCAATTTTACTTACAATTTATATGCATTTTATTTAAAAAAATACCTTTTAAACTTAGGTAACTAAATATAAACATTTTTTTTTTCTTAAAAACTATATCAGCAACCTTAGTGATGATTCATTGACGTAAAAAAAAGTTTAAACAACTTAAATTTGATTTTACAAAGAAAAACTATGGCTATCAAAGTCACTCCGGAATTCAATCGATAAATTTTAAGGTAACTATTTTTTTAAACACTATTGAAAAAAGTTTTATTTTTCAAAAAATAGTACATGGACTTTGTGTGGCCTGCCCCAGTACATGTTTTAAGATCGTGGACAATTGGACAATCTCATCGTGGACAATTTCCATACAAATAAAATCTTTTTTGCATGGAGCGTGGACAATCGGCAACCACCCCCTTCCCCCTGCCCTAAGGTGTCCACGTGGTTTATGGATAGTCCCTCACCAGTTGGAAAATATTCCAAAAATAAATTAAAATCCTGTCAATGTCACCCCAGTTTACGGTACACAGACAAAAAAATCTGAATATTACATCATTAATGATGTACCACTTTGCACTTCATTGATGATTTCAATTTAAATGCGATTTGATGTAAATTTGCAACAAATCATACGTAAAAACGAGATTTTACGTGTGATACAGACGATTACATCAAATCTTAAGTTTACATAAACCGAGTTTACATGTGATTCGTAATTTTCATGACGAGTGAATTTACACTCATTTAATAACCCAGAAGGGTAATTTTTCATATAAAAAGAAACTTCAAAGTTATAATTCGTGTTTTTTTTTCTAATTTTGCAGGATATTTGTTTTAGAGTAAACAAAGTTGTACAAAGATGTAGAGCAGACAAAAACATTTTGATAAATAAACATAAGAGGTTTACTTATAACTATCACGAGTTATCGCGATTCTGCGAAAAAAAAGTTTTGAAAAAGTTGTTCATCGTTGGTCATGGCCGTCAAGGTCACCCGCGACAGACACGAACGACGAAACCAAGATAAGGAACTTTTTCAAAACTTGTTTTCCTAAAATCGCGGTAACTCGTGATGGTTAGTGAAATTCCACAATTTCCGCGTAATCCCGTGAAATACAAGGATTTCTGGAAATCATTACGAAAACCCAAACATTTTATACACAAAGATTTAAGAGTGAATTTGATAAGTTTTCAGTTGAAAACGTGATATTTACTATTTTTACTCTTGGATTGAACTCCAATATTTCAAAGCAACACAATTATTGAAATAGAGTTCCTAAAACATTTAATAAGAAATGAAATGAAGAAAAAAATATTTAATAACAAAACCAACTTTATATTCAGAACCGTCAAATGATCCCATAATGAGGAAACTAAATTTGCACTTATTGCAAATTATTTCTTGTTTTTGTCTCCTCCCTACAAAATTGGCAAAAAAATGAGAGAGGAGGCGTCAACAAAAGTATGCTTAAAATATAAATATTCACGGTAATAAAATTGAGTACAATCGATTATAAACATTTTTTTTGTTGTTTAGCGCTATCAATGTAATTTGTTATTTTAAAGCTTTTTCAAAATTTTGATTTTTAGAACCACAGATTGGAAATATCAGTAGGAGCAAATCGGGATTGGCTTTATTGATATTTTGTATTTTTCTCACTTGTAACTGTTAAAAAAGCATCAATTGATATTTGTTTGCTTAGAATAAAATGAAAAATGCTTCATTTTTATATCTGGAGCAACATTTGGAAGTGGTGGTTCAACATTGCTCTTTCGTCCCATTTAAACGCGTGAAATGAAAGGCCGTAAAAAACAATATTTGTTCTAAATTGTTCGAAATTTGCAATTGTTCGAAAACAAACGCATTTCCCTGATTTTGTTGACACTTTAAGAACGATCGGGTTCGCTTCAACTCAGTTTTGCAAAGAGTTATCCTCGTCATTTTTGACTACCATTTCATTTCAACGGTACAATTCAAAAGAAAATTGAAGATTCAAACTCGGTTTACATATTCAAAATTGAATGACTTGGGCTTAAAATATGATGTTAATCTGTAAAATCTGCCCTTTTCTGGAATATATTAGTTTTTTTTAGTACCGTGAAATTTACACGAATTTTGAAGATTTGATTTTATGGTCCCCGTGAAAACGGGAAATTTTCAGCTTGAAAAATCATTTAGCTTGGATGCTTTAGTTAAAATTAAATAAACAAAAACATATTTTTTTTGTAGTTGTCTGCTATACAACTTTGTAGAACATAGTTACACTCTCAAAAGTAATCCTACAAAGTTACAAAAAACTAAAAAAATATAAAACGAAAAAAAATGTGTTGAGTGAAAAAAATGACCCTCTGATGGGTTATGCAGATTCGAGATGTACATTTAATTTCCTTTAACATGTTGACAGTCAAATAACGCAAAATGGCAGAATTTTGGAAACTATTTTCGAATTTTCGATGAAAAATAAGTCCAATCACATAAGAGTACCTTCGACGTCAAATTTTCATGTCATCACCATTTCATGCTGCAAGTTATTGAAAACTTTATTTTTTTTCGAATGTTCAAAAATGGAATGGGTCGTACCACCCCTCCGTCACCAGAATGGATCTCGGATTCGTGATCAGGAACAAAAGTTACCTCTTAGGACAAAGTTTCATGCATACCGAAGAGGGGTCGGAGCATTTTTTCTTCCAATTTCGTGGAAGGTTTTAGGTTTTTAGGACACTTAACTATTAAGTACCGTAAACCGGGGTGATTTTGATAGGATTTCAATTTGTTTTTGGAATATTTTTTAAAAGGTAAGCTTTTTCTCAAGATTATTATTTTTAAAACATGTACTGGGGTAGGCCACACAAATTCCATGCACTATTTTGGAAAAAAAGTTTTTCCAATAGTGTTTAGAAAATATTGTTACGTTAAAAATTCTTAGTTTAAATTTCGGGGTGACTTTGATAGTCATAGTTTTTTCTTGTTAAAATCATATTTAAGATGTTTAAACTTTATTTGTATCGTTAAATGTACCATCACTAAAGTAGCTGATATAGTTTTTGAAGAAAAAAATCAATGTTTAGTTAACTAAGTTTATAATCTTTTTTAATAAAATACATATAAATTTTAGGTAAAATTGTTAAAAAGTAGAAATTTTGCCTGAAATTTGTTAAAACTAGTTTTGTTTATAAAATTATCGATTTATATTGCATTTTATACTGAATTCGAAGCACGAATCACAAGTTTTCACATTTTCCATGAAATTTGTTCAACTGAAATTGCCTATGAATTTGGAGATTTTTTTTTACAATTGTGTTTTAAAAACACATATTATTTATTATTTATAATTTATTTAACCTTCTACTAGCGGAAAATTGTCCAAAGAATCCGAAAACGCATTCCGTTTTCAGATTCAAAATCATTTCATTGAGAAAATCATGACACTTTGAGAAGTTTAAAATAATGACTTTCATCTTAATTTTCTTAACTATAGTTAACTAACTTTTTGAACTTTTCAAAATTTAATGAAAAGTTCTTCTTGAGGTACTTTGAACACTTCGACACTTCTCTACCACGGTCAGTATGATTCTAAACAATTCCGTACGTTTTTTAAATGTACTCTTCATTTTGCGGAAAAATTGCAAACCTATCAAAGTCACCCCGGCTATCAAAGTCACCCGTTTTACGGTATTTGTGAGCATTTTAACGAAAACTCATTTGAAAAGTGGATTTACTGTCCTACCTAAGCTTACGGGTTGCTTAATTCAAAGTGGGGGAAAGAGTTTACTAGTACTCTTTGAATCGAATGAATCATCTAAAGGAAATAAGCTACAAAATAACATTCGAAATAGTTAAAAGATGGCGGAACGTAAGAGGACAGACATTTGTTAACTTTTTTTTCAATTTTAAACAGTTAAATAGTTTTCAAAACGTCCAAAAACGTCGGCTTTAGTGTACAAGTAACCTATATCGTCCAAGGCTAGAAAAGAAGAAAGTCCCGGCAAAAGCTCCAGCGATTCCCCTCCAGATAAGAAGGCGAAAAAGTTAATTGATCTGCCCCCGGTATGTTTACGTTGCCTAAGTGTGTTGCTGCCTCTTCCGTGTAAGATGAAGACAGTACAAAAGAAGGAGGATACACTTGCTTGGACAACAACTCCACGGCCAAGGGAAGGAAAGGTGGAGCGATTTCCGACATCAAGAGCGGAAGACCCCCACAAAGTCAAGGACTGAATTTTCCCACGAGAAAGCTCGACTCGTATTTTGCGACGCTGGCATGGAAAAAAAGAGTGTTTTTCATGCGGATGAAGAGTTTGTTTACAGCACTTTCATCGAAATACGGCAGCAAGACGGTGCTGTTGTTGTTGTTGAGCTGCTATTTTTTGCACCACCCTCGAAGCATCTTGTACGCAGCAGCATCTTTTCACCGGTGGGAAAAAATACACATAAAGTTGCCATCTTTTGTAAGCGACCGTGGAAGATTCATCCGCAGCACGCTTTTCACCCGCTGAGCACCATCTTGGGGTTGTCGTCTTCATACTTGAGAGCAAAGACTTCATGCCAGGAAAATTGCAAAGAAAAGCTTCATCCAGCCAAGCAAAAGCAAGCCACCCGTGTGAGCTTTTAACGCCGTTCCACTTGAGAGGAACTCGGCAGACAGATTTTGAAACAATTTGGTAAACACAAAAACGAACGAGAGCTATTTTGTAATTCTAGATTATTATTTTTTGAAAAGTTTAGGTTTCCCTTTGTTTATAGTACGTTAGATATTTTGAACCATGAATTCGATTTTGTGTATAGAATTTTGACCCATGCTCACATTTTCGACACCATAGTCTTGAAAATAACTTAACGAATTTACTGCACTTTTTGACCAACGCATGTCAAGATTACAACTAAACATCTCAACAGATTTCCATGTCTTCCACCGGTTAGATTTTCAGAATGTTGCGCAAAAAGACGTATTTCATATTTTTTGCCAGGTCACACAAAACAAAAGTTCACTCAACTTAATAGTGTTATTTAGTTAAATAATCTCACAAAAAAAAAATTATAAAGTTTGACGAAGTCCTTCAGAAGCTATGCTAAAAATCGTTTGATACAAAAAGGTAATTTTCTCATAATCTTAAAAGCTCAGACATCCCGGGCAGACGGTAATAACAACATTCATGCCATTTCAATAGCAAATACTGTTAAAATAACAGAAAGTGTTATGGAATCTTCTTGATAAACCCATTTTTGCATAACGGTTTAATAACAGTTTCTGTTATCATAACAAAATTTGTTATTGGTCTGAAATTGGCTGAAAGCCAAAACTGTTGAATAACATTTTTTGTTATGGAAGAATAACTCCAACTGTTATTGGGATGATCGGATTAGTTGTTAAAATAACAAAAAATAATAACAGAGATTTGTTTGAAGAATTACTAAAAATGTTATAAGACCGTTATTTCAATAACAATCAAATAACAAAAAAATCATAACGACGAATAACAAATCTTGTTGTAAATAACATAAAATGTTATTGGCCTAGTATTTTCGAATATCAAAAATTTTTATTCCCCAGTTATTCCCGTCTGCTCGGGATATACATAAGTGGAACTTTCAGGCAGAGCTCTTAAAATGTTTATTGAAACTTTAGCTCTACATTTAAGAGTGTCTGTGCTAATTAAGCATTACAATTACCCAAAGCTGTCACAATGTGTTGCGCAATTGCAAGGCTCTAATGAAGAATACAAAAACAATTTTGCGGTTAAAAAAACATTTCTCACTTTTTTTTTGAAAATATCGATGTACACCACATTCTTGATTTACACAACGAAATGGGGGTGTTTAAATCGAGAATCGTTTAAAAAAAGAATGTCCATGACTTAAATTGAGAATATGACTGAAATTAAGAATCTTTGGGATTTCGTAATTTTTCGAAGAATTTTCTAATTGTATCAATAGTATTTTGTTTAGTTATGTTATTACAACATTTTGGTATGGTTTTGGAACCCCTGGGATGTTCTAGTCCATCCGAAACTTCCGGGAATTTTGTGAAATATGCTTACCAAAGAAACAAGTCGAAACTTCAAGATTTTGACAACGGATTCTACCATAGATTATTAATTACCTAGATGTCTCACTTCGTGATTTTTCCATACATCCAGTTGGCGACACCCCTTTAGCGCTCCGAGCGCCACCACAGTCAAGTTACAGGTACTAATTTGGGTAAACAAATCATAGTACTCTGTGCACTTGACGATTGTTTTGTTTTTGAAAAAATGTCACCCAATTTGGTTCAACACGCGCTTGAACAATCTGTTTTTTTTTATAATTTATCCCGGAAATCGTGAAAAATGTTTGGCCCCAGGTGGACACCTGCAGGGCTAGTGGAAGCGTCAGCAGCAGTAAAGACTCTGGCCATAATAAAGGAACCAATATGGGTAATCTCTCTTCAAGCCGACCGCAACCCCAATGGGGAAACATCTGCAGGTTTGCGTCAATCCCGGCAAGAGGCAGAGGGTGGTATCGGCGTGCTCCCGGCTTGGTCTCAAATTTTGATCTTTTAAATCTAACTCTACACCACCTGACCACCTTCAATTGAATTTGGCCTCGCACGACAATGTACAATGAAAAAATGGTCCAGTGAGTACAGACTTGTTTTAAACTGTGTTCTTAGAAGTATCTGACTTAGGTATTTCTTTTCAGTGGTCCTCTCGGAGTCGGTGCAGGGCGTCGACAAGGTGCTCCTTTTGCGGCCAAGAACATTACCATGGAGTAGCCGAGTCTGCAGCCGCCGATCCAGTAGGTTACCGACTTGGCGATCAACATTAGCCAAACTACCCAAAATTTGCATGTTGATGCCCAACAAGCAGGGCTACGACATCAGCCAGGACATCATCGCACCCAACAGTATTCGCGATTTGCTGGTCATCTCCGCATCTGAATACTGCCCGTAATAAGCTGGACATCCTATTTACGCTAGTCAGTATGTTCACCAAACTCGCCCTCAATCCCAACGATCGTCTGCTGAACGAGTGCTGCCTCCCCCCGAACCAGGTGCGTATCCACCAGTTGCAGTTGCAGCACCATGGTCGCTTCACCGCTGCTTCCGTACATCAGCCTGCCGGTGATTTGCGAAACGTACAAGTTCCGTCCGCAGATTCCGATCTTCGAGAGTGATGTACTAGCAACTATGCCGGAAGTCACTCTGGTTGCCAGTGTGGATCGTGCAGCAGCCCATTCGGCGATGCAAAAATGTAAGCCGAGATTAATTCGTTCATGGGTAAGATTGGCCAAGTCAACTCGGAGTTGAAGAAACATCCTGATGGCGACATCGAGTTCACCAAGAAGGTATTTAAAAATTGATTTAGATGAATTCCTATAATACAATTCACTTTTTCTTTAGGCCTCCTTTACTTTACGTAGCTGTGGTGTGGTCCAAACCATCCGCCGGCCTTGGCGCTGGTTCCCCGACGGTTGCATGATCGATTTTTGCCAATAAAAAACCCAGTACAGGGTCAGCGTTAATCAAAGCTTCCTTCGTAATTGCGACTACCGCTTCCGTTTACTTCGTATGTCTAAAATTTGTACAATGTTTTGAATATTATGAAAATAGTGCTTGAATAAAAGTTTTAAAACATATTTAACCAAATACAATAAACATGTTTTAATCGTCTGGAAAAAAGAAGCTGTTCCAAAGTCTAGACAAATAAAATGCAATCCGCTTGTTGGATAATCTTTCTATTTTGGTCATATTTATTATATTAAATGCTTACAAATTAATAAAATACTAAAAGAAACCCGTTGCAGCAAAAATCGATGCAATTTGGTTCATCGTAGTGTCCAGCATGTGATGTGGTTTAGATTAGACGTGTTCCCATATGCCCGACAAGTGGGCGGCTATTCCGGCAACGGAGGTAGTCACGCAGAGTGGTTCTTGAGGAATCAGGCTCGAGAAAAGCTTCGCTAGAATACTGTCCCCACGAAGGAAGCTGTGACCGCTAGAAGAGCCGACGGTCATCCAAATCGCTGTGCAGTTTCCTCTTGCCGTGGGGGAATGGTTAACAGGTCCATCTTAACGAGGCCTGTAATCAATAAGCTTTTCCATAAACAATTTTTCTGTTATAAATTCATTTTACTCACAGACGTGTCAGCGCCTTCACTGCGAACGCTCCGTATCGTCGGAGGTTCTGTGCGTGGTATTTGTGGTGGTCGGAAACGCCCGCAACGGGGTGTTCTTGTAGGATCTAATCGTTAACGCTTTGAAGTTCAATTTTAAATGTTGACAGAAAATTAACAAAGTTTGAAAAGCAGCTGTTGCTACGATGCAACCGTAGCACTTGAACTGAAACCAGAGCAAAATAATTTTCCCTTTGGAAACATCGAAAAGAAGTACCTGTGAATTGCCACCAGGTGCAATTTTGGCGTGGCGGTAGTGTCGCCAGCCTCAACAGGGGAGTGGCGTATCTATATATATTTAGTCTATGGTGCAATGTTGCAACAACTTACTGGGATGATCTTGGTCATCCAAGTACTCTCTGAAGTTAAGATCTGTGGGTCTACCGCCGTAACAAGCAAGAGGTCGACGGTTTTTGCGCTGGGAAACACCCGCATAGCATCAGTGAGTATTGTAGACTACTTTGCTGATGTGTTGGGATGTCCTGAGTTATCCAAGGACTCCCTGGAGTTAAGATCTGTGGGTCTACCGCTGTAACACGCAAGAGGTCGACTGTTTTTGACCCTGGGACATACCCGCATAGCTTCAGTGAGTATGGTAGACTATTTTGCTGATGTGTTGGGATGGCCTGGGTCATCCAAGGACTCCCTAGAGTTAAGATCTGTAGGTCTACCACCGTAACAAACAAGAGGTCGACGGGTTCCCAACACATCAGCAAAGTAGCTTTAGTGAGTATGGTAGTATGGTGATGTATTGAGCTGTCTGGGGCATCCATGAACTCTATGGAGTTATAAAATGATGGACTACGGTTGTAACAAGACCTTTCTGGAGCATACCAACATACCAGCAAATTAGTCTACCATACTCACTGAAGTTATGCGGGTATGTCCCAGGGTCCAAAACAGTCGACCTCTTGCGTGTTACGGCGGTAGACCCACAGATCTTAACTCCAGGGAGTCTTTGAATACCTCAGGACATCCCAACACATCAGCAAAGTAGTCTACCATACTCACTGAAGCTATGCGGGTATGTCCCAGGGTCAAAAACCGTCGACCTTTTGCTTGATACGGCGGTAGACCTACAGATCCTAACTTCAGGGAGTCCTTGGATGACTCAGGACATCCCAACACACCAGCAAAGTAGTCTACCATACTCACTCGAGCTATGTGGGTATGATCCGTTGTCAAAAACCGCTGACCTCTTGCTTGTTACAACGGTAGATCCACAGATATTAACTCCAGGGAGTCCTTGGATGACCCAGATCCCAATAAGTTGTTATAACATTGCAGCCTACCACACTCACTGAAGCAGTCTGGGTAGAATCCGTTGTCAAAATCTTGAAGTTTCGACTTGTTTCTTTGGTAAGCCTATTGCACAAAATTCCCGGAAGTTTCGGATGGACTAGAACATCTCAGGTGTTCCAAAACGTTACCAAAATGTTTTAATATCATAACTAAACAAAATACAATTAATACATTTAGCAAATTCTCCGACAAATTACGAAATCCCAAAGATTCTTAATTTAAGTCATGTTCATTCTCATTTTAAGTCATGACTTAAAAAAAGTTGCGTAAATCGAAAATCGGTTAAAAAAAGGTGACTTAAAAAAAGAATATGGTGTACTTCAAACTGATAATATATTCCAAAACAGACATTTTCGTTTTTACTTTTTTGTTATCCAATTCATAGGCCGATGCAAATATTTTTCAAAGGTTTTGTAACCCTAACCATTTTTTTATCACATTTTTTTTTCGAGTATCACTTGATTCAATTTTAATGAAGTTCCAACGAAGATAAAATTTGGCTCTGTGGCATAATGTCATGCTTTGGAACCGAGACTCCTTTTCTTGTTAAATCAATGATTTGGACAAGTTTTTGCATAAAAATTACAATGCTGAATTATTTGATGACTTTTTTTAAATCTGAAATATTGTTAAACAAAATTATGTTTTAAATGCAAAATTAAGTTAGTAATTGAAATTGACTTTTCACATTTTTTCATAAAGTAAACCTTTTTCATGCTATAAGCGTTTATGGATGTTTTTTTATTAATTAAGTTCTTGAAAAGCACTCATGTGATCCTTTCTTATTTAATTGATATTTTTTTTGAATATTTCAGTAAGGTATGAAGGTAAATTATAATATCACAAATGATAAATTGTAAAAATAGTAAATGATATATTATATAATTACACTTCCTGCACCCTCCACAACAAAAATGCAATTATAAATCGGAGCGTTTGGTACGGTATGTCCACGCATTCTTCCTCCCCTGTTGATTCTGTGAAATGTGTTCCATTCTCAGAATCCTCTCTGCGGTAAACACACGCAGTAGAGCTGACCGCTTTAACTTTTGTAATGCATTTTCGGGTGTTCTTGGATGTACTGCAATTATTAATAATGACAAGAAACGTGCTTGGAACCTAATCTAATCACAAGACTTTCCAGCATGCTTTCAACGGACTGGCTGAGTTTGTGTTGGATAAGATTAGATTAGATAATGAATTTCTCGAAAAGCACTCATGCAAAAAGATTTTTAAACATATGAGAAAATTACATAGTCTTTCACTATTTGATTTTGCTAACTAACTTAACTTTGTCTTTATCTTAAAACAAAAAACTAACTTAACCCAGCTTTGTGGTTGGAGCCTTCCTCACTCATTACCAACAATGGCTGATTTGATGGGGTTGTACACAAGTTTCATCTATTTTTTAGATCCGGCTACAAAAAAGTACATAAATATCACTTAAGTGACCATATCTCGAGACAGGGTTGCCAGATCTTCAATGCTTTGGACTCGTTGGAAAGGTCTTTTGATAACCTATCCAACGATGGGTTGGATGGTGGATCCGGACATAGTTTACATACATTTAAGTGAGATCCGGCTTCAAAAAAGTTCATAAATGTCACTTAAGTGACCATATCCCGAGACAGGGTTGCCAGATCTTCAATGTTTTGGACTCGTTGGAAAGGTCTTTTGATAACCTATCCAACGATGGGTTGGATGGTGGATCCGGACATAGTTTACATACATTTAAGTGAGATCCGGCTACAAAAAAGTACATAAATATCACTTAAGTGACCATATCTCGAGACAGGGTTGCCAGATCTTCAATGTTTTGGACTCGTTGGAAAGGTCTTTTGATAACCTATCCAACGATGGGTTGGATGGTGGATCCGGACATAGTTTACATACATTTAAGTGAGATCCGGCTACAAAAAAGTACATAAATATCACTTAAGTGACCATATCTCGAGACAGGGTTGCCAGATCTTCAATGTTTTGGACTCGTTGGAAAGGTCTTTTGATAACCTATCCAACGATGGGTTGGATGGTGGATCCGGACATAGTTTACATACATTTAAGTGAGATTCGGCTTCAAAAAAGTTCATAAATGTCACTTAAGTGACCATATCCCGAGACAGGGTTGCCAGATCTTCAATGTTTTGGACTCGTTGGAAAGTTCTTTTGATAACCTAACCAACGATGGGTCGGATGGTGGATCCGGACATAGTTTACATACATTTAAGTGAGATCCGGATATATGTGAAAACACATTTTTATACATAACTTTTGAACTACTTATCGAAACTTCAATCTGTATAAAACTCGATCTATGGGACCCTAAACCAAGTCGAATGCAACAGGTTTGGGTCAAATCGGTTCAGCCAGTGCTGAGAAACATGAGCTAGTTTGTTGGTCACATACATACATACACACACACATACACACAGACATTTGTTCAGTTTTCGATTCTGAGTCGATATGTATACATGAAAGTGGGTCTACGACGTTTTTATACAAAGTTCATTTTTAGAGCAGGTTTCTAGCCTTACCTCAGTGAGGAAGGCAAAAAATACTTCTTCAAATGCCTATAAAATGAAAACGCTAAACTTTATCAAAAAATGTGTAAAGTCAATATCGATTTAAAATAAGATTTTGCATCAAAATATATTATTTAAATTATGTTAAATATTTATTCTGTTTATTTTTTCCTAACATCATTTTTATGTTCAAAAATTATTTTTTTGCTCCTTCTTAAACAATAATTTTAAGTCCTCTAAAATTATTTAAAAAAAATGTCAAAAAATGAAAAAAATCCTATTCTGCAAATTCAACTTTCAGTAAACACTCTAATAAAATATGCAAATAAAACAAGGCACTAATCCATAAGAATCGTCAATGTTTCCTCAATTACTCACAAACAAATATGTTCCATTAAAATCTTTTCCACTCTTTTCTCCTTTACGGAGAAATCGTAAAATGCTTTATAAAAAAAAAAACAGCATTCCATTTGATTGGAACGAAAAGTGAAAACGCAACCAAATGGAAATCGAAAAAAAATTGATTCGATGAAAACATCTCTGTATAGGGTTGCAGTAAAGTGAAGTGGTTTCCAGGAACCGCTCAGCATCGAAACTCTCTGATTTGCCATCGAATTCTAGGAAAATTAGTTTAAACGAATGCACATTCAAGCTTGTCAAGTTAAAATGAAGTAATAAAATGAAGCGAAAGCTCTTTTATTCGCAAAAAGGGAAAAATTGCTCTCAATCAAGCTGAAAAGTGGAAAAATTTCAGTCCACTTTAACCGTCAACATGTAGCCAATAGCATCCACTGTCGGAAACATCAACTTTCCCACTAGAACTAGCTGGAAGAGAGTGAGTGCGATTTGACCTGACAGCAAGATTACTTCTAACAAGCACAAAAAAACGTGAAAAGCTTTTTATCTCCGCCTCACTTGTGGTGACGAATTTCAAAACTACCATCAAATCAAGCAGAAATGAGCGAAGAAAAAACTTTTGCAATTTTTTTTTCGGAGGAAAATTGTTATTTGAGGCAGTTTGGTTGAACGAAAAACTTGGCCCATATTTGTCAACTTGAAAGCTGGGGATCATCTCAAGACCAGATTTGAGACCAAATCGTGAGGAAATTTCCTAGACTGTTTCTAGCAACAGCGTAATGAATGAAATTGTTGAAATTGTACGATCAAAAAGTTTCCTCCACCGGGTTGAAGTGCAAACAGTTGTAAATTAATTTAATTTCGTTACATTTGTGCGAAAAGCTTACTTAAGCAACAATTTCTTGGCAAAAGCTGCGTTTCTCAGAAATAATGCTGTTGCAAAAGTATGACGCTTTTAACTTTCTTTCCCCTCGCCGGCAGTGTTGTCAGCATGCAGGACGGAGAGCGCCGCGACGGCTGCCAGGGAGTAATAAATTCCATTATAATTGCAAACTTGATTCAACTTTCTCATTTCCGCTTCCTCTGGGTGTGCCACCTGGAGGCGGCGTCATGTCGAGGGAAAATAGAACGTTGCGGAAATGTTGGCAGAGGAGAACTATTTTCGAAAAGGCTAAAAATGGAAGGAGTGGTCACTCAAGAGAAGAGGGGTTGCCCA